>NC_056741.1:856328433-856460933 GCF_019279795.1 Protopterus annectens | reverse complement strand
TGACATTTTCTTGCACATTTTGTGGACTTGCTAATACATGGACTGATCCGCACCCTTTTACAAATCTCTGAAAATCCATACACATGAATTGAACCCTATTGCCAGTAACAAGTTTGATACAAATTCTCCAACTAGAAAACATTGTTTTAAATGAATATATGACTTGACTAGTTATTTTACACAAGCTGGCTATTCCTTAAGTTTGCTGCAATGCTTTGGCATAGCCATTTGACAAGAGAGTTACAATAAGACATTTTCTCCTTTGAGCTGGTTTTTGTTCAGTGCAGAATTGCCATGTAGAAACCATTCAGTTGCATGAATATTGATCATACCACACAACCTCTTAGACCGAGATGTTAGGGCACCCAAAAGTATAGGGACAGATCCTAAATATTTCTCTTACACACTTAGAAAGTTCCTTAGAGTAGCAGTGTTTCTGTCAACATGCATTTCGTAAGAATATGAAGTCTGAAAATCATATGTATGTCATTATTTAGTGATCTCCATCCTCAGATTACCCAGCGATCTGCCAGAAAACCACAATTTTGTGAGGAACAGACTGAAATTATGAGGTAAACATCTGGACATCCAACAAAAGTTTGAACAGTTAATAGGTATGGTACTGATATTTGACCACCACATGGATATACTCACTTTGTTGGTCATCCCTTGATATAATTCATAGATTTGTCTCAGGACTTCTGCTGTTTATAAATTTGACACCATAGTCCAGTTCTGGTACAATAAGTTACCTTTATGCTCTGATAAATGTAGAACAAAATATTTCTATAATGAGTAAATGGTTTGTGTCCATTTGTAGGCCCATCCATTATGAACATATCCAGGTGTAGTTTAAATGTTTGTGTCTTCCTTAGTTGTTTCTCTGATGATGTCCATCCTGTGAGATGTTGCCAGTCTACTAGACACTATGACTTGTACACATGCTCTTACATTCTCATCAGTAACTGATTAGATTGTCTCATTCAACAGATTCTAGATATTTTATTTGCCACTATCATTTGCTTCCTTTGAGCATGAACTGCTTCTATATTAAATCATCTGAGCCTCACCAACAGCTATTGACATCTTGGAGAAATCTTTTCCATGTCATGTGACTTTATCAGTGGTACCAGCAGGTACTGAGCTAACTAGAGAGAGGGGGGTTATGAATTCAGTATGTAAGACATTATTGAGTATTTCAATGATTTCCAGTATCACTGAATCAAATCAGAAATAATACCTTACATGGTTACATATTTGCTGCAACATAGCAGAGTGGCTAGCCATTTACAGTAGCTATAATGTAGACGTTAATGGCATCATAAGGCCTGTTCTATTTTTATTTCCCAACCTTGTGTAATGAGTCATTTCGTAGGAATATTCACTAATAGGTTATAGTAGAGGTTATTCAGACAGGCAATCATTTCTCACAGCTCTAGGGGGCCTACTTCCAGCCATCAAAATAATTTAACTTTCAAAGATTTGTTGTTATGTTCACCACTGCTATCCCATTTTAGTTACCTGTGCACTGAACATATCAATGGATAATGGAATATAATCTTATGATATGATCTTATGATCCTATGATCTATATGATCTTGGTAATCCGACTAATTAACCTCTCACTGTACCCCTTCATCTTCTGACTCCCCCATCCCCTTCTCTTTCCCCCCAATCCAAACAAACTACATAAAATCTCTTCTTTCCAAACTCAAACCCTGCTGTCTAGCAGCTGCTAAATTACCTAATGAATTCCTTAAAATTGCTGCCCCCTCAATCGCCTATCCCATATCAGTCCTAATCAACCGTTCCATCTTTGAACAATATGTACCTCATCTATGGAAAATATCCCACATCATTCCCCTAAACAAAGACGGCCCTTCTAAGGATCTAACTACCATCCCATAGCCATTCTCTCCCCTCTAGCCAAAATCTTAGAAAAATGCATTCACTCTCAACTCTTTGCCCACCTCCGTAATCACAAACTTCTCTCCCCCACACAACACGGCTTTAGGCCAAAACATAGTACCAGTACTGCCCTGCTATCTTTCACAAACACCATTCAAGATCTTACAAACAGAGGTCAAATGGTCTCCTCCATATTCCTTGACATGTCAAAAGCCTTTGACACCATCTCCCACCAAATCCTACTAAATAAACTATCATCCCATGGCCTCAAGACAACAGCCATGTCCTAGTTTTATAGTTATCTCTCTAACCTTCAGCAAGCCACCAAATGGGAGAACACCCTGTCCCCCCTTCTACCCATCACTGTTGGGGTACTCCAAGGATCCATACTTGGCCCCTTCTCTTTACAATTTTTACTAACAACCTCAGCTCTTCAACCCAACTAACCTCCATAGTCCAATACACCGACGACTCTACATTAAACTACACAGACCCCACCCCCCAGGACCTACAAACAAAAAAGCAAACATCTTTCCAGGACATAAGAAACTACTTCACTAGCCATCAACTCATACTTAACCCCAACAAAACCAAGTTAATTGTCTTCAATTACAATAAACCAAAAATATGTCTGGCTCCACTTTCTATCCGTTCCACAAACAGAACCAAAATAGATCTCACCAGCCAAGCCAAAATTCTAGGTGTCACAATTGATGATAACCTAAGGTTTGACACCCACATTTCCCTCACCATCAAAAAAGTCCACTCCAAACTTGGCACCCTTTACAGACTTAAACCTTACCTAACCTTACAGACAACGCAAGACTAGCCACTGCCTGCACACATCTACTCTCCACCCTCCTCCACGGCTCCTTAGTATTTACAAACATTCGTAAATCTAACCTAAATCATCTGGAATCATGCTGCAACAAAATCGCCAAGTTTGCACAGGCCACCCTTACAGAACCCACCACTGCTCTGTAATCTCCCAACTTAAATGGTTAGAACTACCAAACCTTCTAACATTTAACCAACTGCCCATAGCCCACAATATAATACACACACACCTAACAACTGCCCTGCACTCAGCAATCTAGTCCAACCCAACAGCAATCCTAGAGCTCTAAGATCCTCAAATAAACTGTTGTTAAAGATTACCCAAGCCCACAACACACAGGGCACTGTCCTTTTTTTCCCATAAAATTGCCAAACTGTGGAACACTCTTCCTCAATCTATGGCTAAAACCCCCAGAATTCATGAGTTTAAAAACCTCCTTAGGGAACATCTAGCAAAACACTGGCTCTGCTCCTGCTATACTCCTGGTTAAGCTACCTACTACTCCCTTACATTAACATAAACTAGCTTATTCTGACAGCTACAACTATTAACTGCTGAAGGCTATCTTGATTCTACACTCAGTTTCAGTTAGCAATGTATACACATATACTGCTTTGTCTTTAACTGTTATGTAGACTGCATTTCTCTATCTTGCAATTACTGTATCACACTGTTTTCACTTTTAACTCATGTGGCCAGTTTTTATCTCCAACTGTGCCACTTTTTGTTAAATTTGTTAATTTATTTGTTAACTATTTACTAATTATTGTTATATAACTATTTCTTTACTGACTTGCTTTGTACCTTGTTGATTAATGCATGGTTAATTTGTTTAATACTGTCTATTTGTATGTATAGAACTTTTCTGCCTGGGCCTCTGCTGAAAATGGGCCTCATGCCCAATTGGATATTACCTGGTAAACAAACAAAATAAATAAAATAAATACTATGTTTACTTAAATTAAAAGAACAGCATTAAATGACATATGAGTGTTTCATCCCTATACTTGCAGTGCCTACCATTTGTCTAGCATTTGTATATGTGCAGCATAAGCCAGTGATACTGTTCACCTCGGGACACTTTGTTACTTTGTAACAAAATGTTTAAATAATGAGAAAATGGCCCTGGTTAAGCTTTACATGCTTCTGCAGCTTTCTGTTCATTGCCTTTTGTATGATTCGTTGGAAGGCATTAAGCAGAATGTCCAGGAATACTAAACAGCTGAATGGCTGAAATATTGGACTTGTATATACCAAATTTCAGATGCCATTTTTCGGAATAGTCCCTATTCTCCAAGCTATGGCAATCTCATAGTCAGTACATATATGTTCGGGGGCGGGGGGGGGGGCTTGCCCTTGCAAAAAGAAGTTTTAAGGAGAAGAGTGATTTTCGAGATTCTACATTCTCTGTTTTTTGGTCTTTTTTTTTTTTTTTTTTTTGGCTTTTCAGCACTCAGTATTTTTTGTGCCAACATTTCAATAGGGAGCCATCTTAAATTGTATAGCTGCAGATAGCTGTAGAGTGTCACAGTAAGGTGAGGTAAGTACTTTTTTCCTTGTGGGCAATAAGGCAAAACATTGACTATTGCTGTCACTAAACAAGGTGGATGGGGGCTTAGGACAGTTAGTTAAGCCATTGAACAATACTAATATAGATCATAGCACTATCTTAACATCTAGCCTTAACCCTAGATACCACTCAGGTGACCCTGCAAAACCAAGTTCCCAGCCTTAATACATTGCATGGCAACATTGATATGCAATTTCCTAATGTCTCTGTGGCTATCTTGGTAGACATGGGCATCCTGAAGAAATGTAGCAATCCTTTAATCCTTAAAGAAACCAACACAGTATGTGAGAGATGTGCATCCATAACTTCCTTGAAGGCAAAAATCTCATTCACAAACAAGGTTGTCATCAACTCACAATCTCCGTCCATCACACATATTTCTCACCACACATATAGACCTTCTTGTGCTGAGACACAAAACAAACCTTCCCAAACTTCAAAGACCTCCTAAGCTGTCAAACAGCAACACCTATCCTCAGCAGTCACTAAAGCACACACCAAAAGCAACACCTAAAATCACGCATAAGCCTACACCCAATTGTCCCTAAAGAACAAAGCCCATAAGACAAGCAAGCACTTTACCTAGTACTCTTGTCAAAGGAGATTCTATTGTACAACACACAGATCTCCCTCTCACCAGGCTAGACAAAGAGAAATTAATGGTTAGTTGGCTATCTGGAGCTAAGATCTGCATTATCATGCACACACTAGAGTTGCTGTACCATAGGTGCTAATACAAGTCTATCGTAGTTCATATGGGTGTAAATGACCTGAGAAGTATCTCATGAGACTGTATGAAAAGAGATATTGTGGATCCCTATGAATATGCGTCACAGACAGGTATGTGCCTTACATTAAGCAGCATTCAACTTTCAACTAGGGTGATGCCACAGTATGAACAGAAAATGATTTTAATAATTGGCTTAGTTTCTGGTGTCACTCCATTATCTATCAGCATAGGAGGACATGGTTAACAGACCCCCTTGCTTTGCCAAAAATGGTCTGCACCTATCCCTGCTGGGCTTTTACGCACTGGCTAAACTTTATCCATCCTCTTACAGCCTTTATAGGTAATGTCAAAATAAACAAGCTATCTACACAAAAAGAACTCAAAGCAACCTTAATTACTGTTCTGTACTAGGAACCTAAGCAAGAAACTCCACACCCTACATGTTCTCCTCACTCTAGAGAATGTAGATACCTGTGCTGTTGCTGAGACCTGATTTAAAGCTGTAGAAATTGCTCTGGTAGTGCAAGGCTACAGTGCTTTCTACACGTTTTGACCAACTGCAGCACAGATATTGGAGGTGTTTGTGTTGTCTGTTAGCAACAAATGCAACTCCAGATTTTGTAAACAGGATGATACATTGGAGTTCATCCACATCCAAGTCTCCATATACAAGGTTCATTAACATGTCTTGGCCAGTTACAGGTCACCGTCTTTGACCAACAAAGCTCACAGTTTATAGCGAGACCTACTAGGGCCAATCACTATCCAAGCAAATACTCTGTTCATGGGAGACTTTAACTACTCTGAGAATGGGAAATGCACATTGCTTCTAACTCACAGCCACAATGTTTCCTCTACTTTATCAAGACAACCACCCCAAACCAGATATTGTGCACTCCAACCAGAGGATCAAACATACTGGAGCTAGTGCTCACCAACATGGGAGTGCTTTGCCCTTTAATGTCACATCCTCATTAGTGAGGTTAGACCACAATGCTATCTCCCTAGAAATAAAAATCTAACTAGAAAACCCAACTAAACTGGTAACAGTTAGTCACTATTCTAAAGTAAATTACTTCCTATTAAGTGACAGTTTGTCAAGATTCAAGTCTCCCCAATCCTGAGAATGCAGTTATTATGCAGAATTATTTACTGAAACCCTATACTAACATGTAAATGGCTGCACTAAGGCTTCCATACCTACCAGAGGTAAGCCCAAATCTAACACCAAAAACAAACCACACTGGTGGAATCCTAGCCTTAGTAGGGTATATAACAAAAGAAAAAAGTCATGACCAAATCAGACAGAGCAACTGTCATTGCTTGAGCCCCTTGTCCAGTTAATTCTCGTACTATCATGGTGCATTTTGATTCAATTAAACAAGAAAATAAGAGGACTAATAAAGTCCAACAAGGCCAGTTACAACATCAGGACATCCTCCCTGTCTACGGAAAATCACATGGCCATCTTCAGCTATGTTAGGAAGCTTAAAAGAAACCCTCAGCAGTGTGCTGAACTGGTGCTAAATGGCACAACCTTCACTGACCACCTTGACATAGTGAATCTACTGTCTGATAAATTTAACTTTAACTTCACCCCCCCCCATTCATGTCACTACCCCCTCTGAAATCCCATCTGGCATACTACCCCTTCCATAGCTATCTACAGGCAGCAGGTCCTGGTAGTGCTTGTGAAGGCCAAATACACTGCTTCAGTGGGCCAGACAATATCCCTAGCTACATTTTAAATAGCCTAAAACATAATGTAGAAGGACCGGTAGAGGCACTCTTCAACTACAAATATGTTCCATGAATGGAAGGCTGTAATGGTCATCCGTCTTCATAAGGGTGGACCATCAACTGACCACAAGAGCTACAGATGCACCAGTCTGACAAGTCTAATATGCAAAGCCATGTAACAAATTTGGCTTTGTCAAAAGAAGGACTTACTACTCAGTCTGGTAGACTTCTTTGAGAGGCTAACCAAGGTTATGGATGAGGGTAAAATAGTGCATACCACAGACCTTGACCAGGCAAGGCATCCAATACAATATCCATCTCTCCAAACTAGGCATAAATCCCTATATAATTTACTGGCTTGCTGGCTGACTCACAGATAGGACTCAGGACGTCAGGTTTGGTGAGACCGCCACCACCAGGAGACTGGTCACCACTGGAGTATTCCAGGGCCCTGTTTTGGGCCTACTCCTGTTTGTCTTCTACTTGTCTGAACTGAAGGCTAATGCCAAATGCCTCTGGCTCACCAAGTGTGCAGAGGACTATAAATAGGGAGCTGTCACTGATTCACCATGACACCAACATTGTACAAGAGGATCGAGCATAACAAATGACTGGTTTCAAACCCAAGGACTAAAACTACATTATAGTGCCCTTTGGGAAATTGTCTATCCAAGTTAATTACTATATTGATAAAACACCTCTACGAGCTGATCCGGTAGTTCCTGACTGGGAACATATAGGTTCATACTAAGCTAACTGCCGTTGCGAGCCATTTTAAGCCTAGCCAATTATCCCTTGTGAGAATCAGACCCTGCACCTTGTGTTTCTAAGGTGAACACCTTAACCATTAGGTTTCTAAGGCGAACACCTTAACCATTAGGCCACCCTCCCATCACATCAATTTAATGACTACAAACATCCCAGGTCCAGGTCCTTAGACTCACCGATATAAGCTCACAAGCAACACCCAATGTATTGCAAAGTATCCTTAGGTTCATATGCAGACAGTAATCTGACCTTCAATCAACATGTTGCCAAGATAGTAAGAAAATCATTCTATGTTTCTCAAATCATAAGCAAGGGCATGGCATCAAAGTCCAAGGATGTTATAGTGCCACTCTACTCATCCCTTATCAGACCCATGGCTGAGTACGATGTCCCCTTTGGCATGTACATAACAAGGCACTTACAACAGCTGGAATGCCCTCAAACATTCCTCACTATGACAATCAAGGGTATGAATACCCTGTCCTACACAGATTACCTTAAGATCCTATCTCTGTACTCAGTTTCTTACAGATTAGTGAGAGGCAATCTATACCTAGCATACAAGCCATCCTCAGATCTAGCTGTGATGAATCTCTTTCACATCCACAAAATAAACAGCAGCATAAATACTAAATACAAGGCTTGAACTTTGCCTGTGGCATAATTATAACATGCTGGAGAGATTGATATGTGTCTCAAAGGATCCCGGAGCTATGGAATAAGCTCTCCAGACCCCAATCTGGTCCCCATGCCTCTGATGGGCAGAGGGCAACAGTAACTAAACTAATCCCCAAATAAGACATGGCCCCACATAACCCTTAGCTACCTCTTTAGTAACATAGCCAACATATGGGTGTCCAAGGTACTTGGAGACAAAATGGGTTGGGTTGCGTGGCGAGGCTTATAAAGACCCTGGGGGCTATTAGCCATGTATAAACCCATGAAGCTATGAACCTGAAGGCTGGGTGTTGCTGAAAGTAACAGCAAGTTGTGGTTTCTCATTTTAATACATACAAGCCAATTGTTTCTGTTTTGTCATATATATTGCCCTGTTCCTCATAAAATGTTGACCTTCTGGTAAATCTCTGAGAATTAAATTCAATCAGTAATGTCAGACATTAGAGTTTTGCACTTTTATTGCTCAGAAAATATGCATTGATGCAAAACATTTTTGTTACTTTTTAAAGGTTTGAGTGAATTAGAATAAAATTTAAAAATTGTCCCTGGCATACCTCTCAACTGTCCATGATTCTACAGAATGTTCCTGAATTTACGTCATATTTTTACACTGTCCCTCATAAAATGTTTGATATTCTGCCAAATCAGCGAGTTTTGCAGCATTTCAGTCATGCCAGACATTAGAGTTTCCTACTTATTTTTGCTCAGGAAAAATTAATATTGATATAAAATCTGTTGCTTTATTAATATTTTACGTGAATTAAAAGTACTAATTTAAAGCTTTTCTTTATTTTGGAGCTTTGCCCCCCACCTCAATTTTTGATTTGGCTTTGTTTAGAATCATCAAACAAACAAGTTTCGAGACTTGACTGCATTTCTGTGAAGCAAGTTGGAATATTTCGTTTTTGGCTACTATTTACGTTTGAAAACTTTGCCTTACGCTTATGATCTGTGCCTCATGACATCTTTGTTTTTTGGGAAGCTATGGAGGATTGATGTCACTAAATGTAGGGGCTGGGTATTGCTTGTGGATGAAAGCAACTTACACTTTTGTTCTTTGCTCATTTAATATTTATTCTCTGGTGACTGTGTGAAACAAAGCTGAACATGTCGGAGGCGCAGCAATCCCTGTATTAACCCGATCTCTACATTGCAGTGATAAGATTATTACATTTACATCCATGCTCACCCCAGCTGAAGAGCAACAACAAAAATAAAAAAGGACACTTCACTGTAGTAACCCAGCTATAATAGTGATCAGGTTATTACAGTTACATCCACCCCCCCCCGTAACTATTCAACTGAAGAGCAAAAAAAAAGCAAACAGGATGATGTATGGCCAATTACACCCTTCCAACATTTTGCACCCTAACTATCCTTTTAGAACATGTCTCTGATTTCACAGAATGTCTCTGACTGCCTCACATCTTTGGCATTTGCCATATATTTTGTTTCTGGCAAATCATTGAGGATTACAGTCACTAATTGAGGACAGACATTTGATTTTTCAGACTTCATATCATTCAGAAAATGCATGGCAATATAAAACATGTTATTCTAGACATGTTCTAAGTCTTGGGGTATTATTTCTCATCACAGTCAGATGAAGTGTGCATGACAAAGTGGCTATGATTACTGGGGTGGATGGGGTCTGTTTGTGGATGAAAATAGCTTTACTCTGTTATCATTTACTCATTTAACCTCATGTGTTTACAGGACTAATGCACATTTACATGAAATAAATTGGAATACTTGTGGTTACTGTTGTGACATTAGATTACATTACATAGCTCTCATTTGTCAATGATTTGACAGAATGCTCCTGAGTTTGCTCATATTTTTAGTCTGCTCCTCATAAAGCTTATTGTTTCTGACACATCACTGAATATTGTACCCACTACATAATGACAGACTTTAGAATTCTTCTTATGAAGTATTCGAAGACATAATGGTTAGTAGCACAAACGCAGTAGGGTAAGACAGAATTCATAGACCCTTGAGCCTGTCAACAACCTGGGAGAATGTAGAATTTTCTGTTGAATTGTCATGAAATCTTGAAATGCATTCCTGTGTTGACTGGGATGTACAGTGGACAAGCATATACAGCTGCATAGAAAGAAAATAGTAAAGGAAGTTTGTGTACCAATGCTTCGAGTATATGTTTTTGATCTTACACTGAATAATAAGGGGGTGATGAGTGAATATTCAAATGCGATGCATGCATAAATTGTATCTGCCCTCATCTTTGAGATAATAAGGATTAATTAAGACAGGTGTCAGTAAGAAGTCTTTACCTCTGTTTTACTTTGGAATTACATTTATATCAAGTTTAGTAGCATTTGATAGATTTTTTTTTTCATTTTTGATTCTGTATGTATTACCATTATTATATCAGTACTCCTTCTATGTGGAGTCTGCATGTCCCCCCCGTGGTCGAGTGGCATTCAAAAAACATGCATGAATGGGCATGCCTTCATTGAAGGCTGGGCATCGGGCTGGCACCTCGGCACCATAAAAATTGACTGCCAATCATTAGCGGACCGGAGTTCTGCTGTGGCGACCCCTATCCGGGAAAAAGCCGAAAGAAAAAAATTATATCAGTACTCTAGAAGGATTTGTATTAATGTATATGTTTAGTTTTGTTTGTTTAAAGAAATACAGCATAATCTATCAGAAAAGGATGTGAAATGACATAGCGGATACATCGATAAGGTATGTAAGGTGTCAGGCAGTGGCAAGGTTATGGAGTTGTTTCAAGGATGAGGTGCTGTATAGAATCAGTTCAACACTAAACTAGCTGGTTAAAGAAATCAAGTTAATTAGAGGAAAGCTTATAGGAGGAAAAATTACTCACAATGGTATGGGGGAGGCGAGAATAGGCAACTCTGTTGGGTATAAACCACTGGATAACTGCTGAGTTTCAGCAGTGGTGATGTAAAAGAGTAGGGTTAATTATGGTAATGAATGCAAGAAAATAATTGTGGAATGCGGCAGAAGGAAATAAAACAGTAAAACAACAGAAAGGGGGGATGAGGCAAATGAAAGAATTAATAAAGACGGGCTGATGATAAAAAGGGGGTGATGTAACTTTGATAAGAGTAAGTATTTCACATATTTATAGTTTTGGGTGGAAAGAAATATAGAGCAACCTTTACATTTGCTAAAGGATCTGGGACTGATCCAACTGCATGTTGTAGAGGGATGAAGTATTAACTACAATGTTAGTGACAGAGAAAGACGAGTGTCTCATGTTTCTATAAAATCTGTCAGGCAGGATGGCAGTTATGGCCTATACTGACTCACCTATCCTGGGAGGAAGGACATGGTTCTGACTTAACACTTGGTTGACCCTTAGTGGAAGCAGCAGGTGTTGCACCCCTAGAGCCTAAACCTGGAATCATGCAATGAATATGTGCACGTACATAAGCTGGAGGAGCATATGGTGGCATTCTGCTTGTGTCTGGCAGCACAGAAGAGAGTGCAAGAAAGTGGGGATTCTCCAAGGAGAGATTGATAGACCACCTCACTAGCCTGAAAGATTAGTCCTCTCTGTGTTACTTACCTTTCACCAAAGAGAGAGCAAATGCTTTAGTAAGTCAACCCAGGCAGGAATGACTAGGTCATAGGACTCTCACCTATACCAGGGATCACCAGTTCTCACCCCAATGGAAGAAATTGGTCCATTGGGGTAAGGCAGTGGAGCCATCAAGCAGGTCCATTGCGGAGAAAAAGCAACAACAGATTTTGAGACTGGTCAAGGCATTGGTACCCAAAATCCTGCAGTCCATACACAGAAACTAGTTACAACTGAGTCGGCAAACAGATTACATGTATATCACATGGACTGATAAAGCAAAATTTGTCTGGCGCAAATTATGGGAAGGAACACCTTACTCTGTATCTTGATGGAACAAATTAAAAGTATTCAAAATCCAACCCTGCTAAAGAAAGAAGTACCCAGTGTTTGTCCAGCAATTCTTCTTCTAAGCTGTGGACACTGAAAGTATTTTATCCTCACTGAGATACGGAAGTTGGAGGTTAACATACTCCAGCCTTGATCTAAATCTTATTCCTAACATTCCAGATAAAGATTTTCTCTATGCAAAATTTAATTTCTTAAAGCTCAAAAGTAGGAAGTATCTGGAAGCAACAATTAAGCTTTGATCTAGTACACCATTCAAAAAACATAATATTTGTATCAGTAGAAAAATGGTTGGTATTTGTATTCTAGAATTTCATGCTTGATCTGCACAATTTATACTTTCCATTGCAGGTTTGGCAGTTCCAGTGAACATCCAACATCAGCAGTGCTTTGTATTAACTTTTCTAGTAGGTAGTATACAGTAAAGACACTGTATGTGAAGAATTAGAAGACTGAGGGAGTATGTTGCAGTTGTGATAAAAAGGAAAATAAACCCAGTAATTATCAGTTGTATTACAACATTACATATATTGGTTAAATCAGATGTGTGTGGAAGGGGGAAGAGACAGTCTCCTGTCAGGTTACATAAAAGATGAATGACAACATTTGTAAATTAAAGTCGTATGAGTTAAGTACTCTGAAGAAATGTTTGCACTGGTGTGTTAGAATAAGTAGAGCAGATTATGTAAACAGGCTGTACTTTGATTGGTTTTCAATAGTTATGGCTGGACTTGTCCCCATACTTTAATAGTAAGATAATGAAAGTATGTGCATTTGTCTTGGGAGGTAAGTCTGAACAGCGAATATAAAATCTCCTCGTGGGCTGCGCAGAAATAGAATAAAAGTGTACTATTTTCTGTACAATAATGCCCCAATCCATAAACCATGATTTTTTTATGGACTGCTATTAAAATGTAGAGTCAAATGCATGATTGCCTACAGATTAAGGAAACCTGTAGTGGGTAAATCCTATGTTCCTTGTTAGTTCATTGTTGAACTCTTGATATGTCTCTGTTGTAACATTATAAATGGTTTTGCTTTAGTAGATGTTTTGCACATTGTCATAATAACTTTCACTATACATCAATGAAGCTTTTCTCCCAGGGTCTCTGCTGAAAACGGGTTTTAATTCCCAGTCGGACTTTCATAGTAAACGCATGTAACTAAATAAATACATATGCTTTAAACTGACAAAAGTTTTTGGCCTTTTTTCTTTTTTTTTTAATTTTTATTTTTTAATATCTCGGAAGTATTCACTGGAACACCTAACCTTCACTGTCATGTTATGTTTTTTATTAGTTTTATTGTTAGATTACACTCCCTGGTGTCTTAGATGATTTTTTTTTCAGCAGTGAAATAAACTAGATCACCTGTTTATTGTGGATGTGCAGAAAAAGGACCAGTCATAAAATTAAAGTGATGTATTCCATACAGAGCCATTAACATGACCATACAGTAATCGAAGCATGATATACAAACAGGAGATACCAGTAAATCAAGCTCACCTAGATATAAAAAGTGCTGTTAGATGGCACACATGCAGACAGAGCCCCTAGAGCCATAATCTTTCTATGTGAGTTATTAACCATTATCTCATCTTGTGCTCAGGCACCATCATTGCATATTTCTGTTACCTGGGGAGCTGCTTGCCCCCATGTTAAAGGCAGCCGGCTGAAATTACATAAGGGAATGGTCATGAGACACATTTGTTCCTTGCCTGTTTTTCAATGAAACTTGCATCTATTATGCAATAGAAAGTAATAATATTTTCATTGAATGCTGTCTTCAAAACAGACCGACACATAGTCACTGTTGATCAGAGCTAACATTCTCCTGGTATCTAATCACAAAGTTATGACTACATAAAATGAATTTAGTGGCAGTCTTAAAATGGGTAATTTTAGCTAAGTGGAATATCTTCATCTCTAAGCAGAGAGGAAGCTAAAGTATATATATAGATATATATATATATATATATATATATATATATATATATATATATATATATATATATATACAATGTTGATATTCTCTACAAGTCTGTGGTCCTTTTATAGACATACAAAGGGAATACATTCATCACATTTCTACCCATATTAAAGAATATGCATATATGATTTTGAAGTGAAAACCTAGTGTAAACAACCATCAAATCGATTATCTGCTAGATGTTAATTGCTCAGAAATTATCGCAAAGTCATTATGCAGAGCTGGACAAATGCCAAGGTACATTTTCATCATTTTGTATAGGAGGAGCTAAGGCTTCTGCTCTCTCAGCATTTAAGTAAGTGAAAGCTAATTGTGCACTAAACAGTTATATGTTAACTTGTGCTGTGTGTATCATGTTTCTGTTTTGTATAGACACTGGTACCCCAGTATACCATGCTACTTAACGACCTTTTGAAACATGATCCATCTAATCTGTATTAATTCCTATAGTAATAATAATAATAGTTCATTTAATTGTACATATTAATATTAAAACAATAGTACTGCTTGAAAATGGAATAGATATTCTAGACTTTTAACTTACTTTTATGATACCAGAAGTACAAAAGTGAGAAGGTTACCATACCTGACACATTGCAATAGTCCTTATCTATATGTGAGTACAAATATTCAGAATTCAAACTGGACACTGCAGAGTTCATAGTCAGGTCAGCTAAAGAGTATCCAAAATAAGTCAAAAATGAACAAAGCTGTTTAAAATATATATTTAATTTTCACTGCTTGTTATTCTTTCATTTGCCATTTAAACTTTGGTTAGGCTACTGTGCCATAATATAACAATGCACACAAATCTACCTTTTTTGCAAGTCCAGTTAATGACACTACAATATGCCCAGTACAGATATTACCAGACAGCCACGCCTAGTCCTTGACTGTTGACCTTGTCCCTCACACCACACTAGGTGGGCAGCATTGCCTTTACTGAATGTACCCCCACTATTTCTTACTGTGTGTATACAAAATATCACTATATTTTGTGTCCGTGAGAATGGGGGTGGGGGGGTTAAACAGGCTCATTGTCTGATGCTAGTTTTAATCATGAGTGTATATATGTGCGTAGGGGGGGGGGTGTCTTTCTGCCTAACTCTAAAATAAGTATATATGTAAAATGTGCAATGGTGGCTCATGGCAATATGAAAAGTAATTTCCCTGGAGATAATTTATCATTGCAAACTCATAGGCAGCAGAATCAATTCATTATTAAAGGACACATAATAGAATTTTGCAATAAATAGATGCTCGAGCAGCAAGTACAATAGATTTACCATTACCATGGGAATGTCAATCCAAAAATGTTACAGCACACAACTTGTGTGTACTACTGTTTGTCTTCACAGACTGTATGTTTTAAAAATAATAGATTCTGAGTGGTCTAGTAGTATTTATACAGTCTAATATGGTCTGATTAGGTAACCTGGGCAGTAAACAAGAAATGGACTTTGCACATGGCTTAGTTCAATTTAGCAATAAAGCAAATGCCCTACAAGCAAATAAATGCAGATGCATACAGAACCAAACCAGAAGGACCCTGGGGAGCAGACATTTGTGAATTGCCCTTTTATAAAAGCATCATAGGAAATATGTAGACTTCCCCTTGTAAAAAAATGTTTGAACATACTAGAGTAGCACACCATTTGATACAGTACCATGTAGAAGGTCAATGAACAAATTAAACAGGCTTGGAATGGATCACCGGAAGACAGAATGGATAAAGCGCAAAGCATATTTGTGAAATAAACGGTTGCAGAGGGCTGTAGTAGGAAGAGGTCATCATGTATGAATGCATAATAATTGTTTTTTTAAATAATAAAAGGATATGTGGAACTAAAGCACCAATTATTTTGAGGTAATTATGTGACTAATACTACATGTTGGATATCTGAAATTATTAAATTTTAATCTGTTGAATATTTTCCCATTTACCATGCATCTAGATGACATTTATATTTTGAACACCATTTAATTTATAGACAGCTCGATGTTAAATAACTTTTTTGCTTACAAAGCTCTGCTATAGTTTGTTTTAAAATTATTCACATTTGGTGTGCATGTGTTTGTGCAGTTATATAGAATCACTCAGCATTTCGAAGTTTACAGTAATCTTAAATGTCAATAAAGAGCTCATTAATGTTTATGAGTTACAGAAATATTCTCACCTGAATTTCCTCATGTATTAAACTGGCATTTTTTTATTGTACAAGGAACTTAGAGGCAGAATTCAAAGCACAGGTCCAACTGATGTACTCTTTATGTAGGAGTGAGCCAACAAGTACAGATTTGATTTATAATTTGTTTTGCAAATCAGAAAGAAAGAAAAAAACTACTGTAGCTCACAAATGAAGCGGTATCACAGGCTAGAGAAAACTGATAACTCCTTAAACCTCAATGATTCTTCCAGGCATTTCAACAAAATTATCTCAGTGATGTCTATAGGCATCTACAACTGTCTTCATATTTAAATTAATAATTGCAAAGCCATGTTACATACAAACCAAGAAGGCATTTCTTTGGAATCATTCTACTGATCCCTCATGGCATTTAATATTGTCTTTCTATTTACATTTGTAATTGCAAAACCATTGTACATACTAGCTAATGAAATATTTAATCTGGAAACTAAAATGATTAACAAAAGAGCTACAGCATTAATATATGACTCTGTCTAGTACAACTCGGGAGATGATATGTTTTCATTACTAATTATGTATATTATCATAATTTTTATATTTCCGCAAATAGTTTAACAGCAAAGCAACTTAGAATTGCTTATCTTCATTTGACAGCTCACAACAGGATAAGAAAAATGCTGCTGATGGTATCTCTAACTTGAATACTTAATATCATATTAATTGCTTACAAAACATAAAAAAAAATATTTAGCACTGCACTTATTGTGATTTACAAAATCCAGGACTTGGATTCTAGTGACTGCTGTCGCTATACACTTGAGATTGTATAGTACTGTTTGCTATTTATACCCTTTATGACTCTTATGGTTCTAGAGATATGAGCTTTTCTTTGCACTGTGACTTCATAACTTGGTTTGTCAAAGGCCCACTGGAAGCAGTCAGGTAAAGAAAAGTAGAACCATGAAGATACAGGAAAATAGAGGGAAAGTGGAGGCAAAAAGAAAAACAGTTAACAAATATATACCCAAACTGATGAAACTGTGGCCAAGCTACAAAATTGCATGTACTATTTTTGCTACCTTATAAAGAGGGATAGTAGAACTAAATAAAATGGACAAGTGAAAAAGGGAGGATTGCAACGACAACAAACTGAAGAACCAAACCAGCAAAAGGAACAAGCAGGCACGATGTAGAAATACACCACTTTAATAGTTCAAAAACCACCGATTAAACAATATTCCACAAGTTAAGTGCTTTCTTCCCCAACTGCAAGGGACTTCATCAGAACAAATGAATGTAACATCCCAGCTATTTTTATGAGTGTACCCCACCCCAATTAATCATGTTTAATTGTTTAATTTAATAGAAATAGTAAAACATAATATAACTCGACCTATACATGCTAAAAATGTGTTATATGTATAAATTAAAACACTATCCTAAAATACTTTTTAACTTTAAAATACGAGCTATGTTAGTCATTTCATTAATTCCTGGATACTCTACAGCATTCAAATGCAGCTGCCATTTCAGCTCACTGATGTCCAAATTTATATCACGACATTTTCCCTGTATGTCTTTTTTAAGCTGTTGTATTACCAGGAACTTAAAAGTGTGCTCTTTTTGGTCCTGCACATGCCTGCTCAGGGCACTAGTTAACCTACTGTATTTTATGTTGCCCAAATGCTCTCCAATTCTGTTCTTGAATTTTCTACAAGTTTTTCCTATGTAAAATATGGGACATTGTTGGCATTTCACCATGTATACAGCATTAACACTATTACAATTAAAATGTCCATTAATAAAAATATTCCTGCTGGTCTGCCTGAAAAGTCCTCCCGTCTCCATAATGTAGGGGCAATAAATACAATTATTGCACTTAAAATTACCTAGTTTTCTGTTACAACATTCAGGTGCAAAATTTGTTTCCAAAATGTCCTTGAATGACCTGTCTTTCCTGTATACCAATCTGGGATTTTTGCCACTCTAAGTGCAACATTTGATTTAAATTGTAAAATATCCCAGCTGTTCTTGATAATATTAAATATGATGTCTGCATCTTGGTTAAAAGTAATGATTAAACTAGTTTGAATGTCATCGTATTTACTTACATTTTTCCTATCTGGTGATGTCCTAGTTTTATGTCCTAAAATGGGCTTGTAAATCCCATTGTCACACTTATTTTTTTACTTCCATACAAATTTCATTCAGTAGACTACTAGGGTAACCCCTTTGATCAAATAATTGGATTATGAACTCTGTTTCTCTTAAGAAATCTTCTTGTTGGCTAACCATCCTGGCAGCCCACACCAACTGCCCCTTAACTACAGATTTTTTCTGATGGTGCGGGTGCCAGCTGTCATAATATAGGTATGAGTTGGAAAATGTTGGTTTTCTGTAAATATTAATAATAAAACTCTTACCATCTTGATCCATTTTTAAATCCTCATCCAGATAGTTAATATTTTTTCTATGATATTCATAAGTGAACTTCAAAAAATCTACAGTATCACTGATGTAAACCAAAAACTCATTTAATTCAATTTCAGAACCCTTCCAAAACAGAAACAGGTCGTCCAAAAGCCTAGTGTAATGTATTATCTTTGGAGCAAAGGGACTTTGCATAACATATTTTTTCTCCCAAAATGACATTATTAAGTTTGCAAGTATGGGGCCACATGCTGCCACCATTGCTACCCCCTTGACTTGTTTGTAAAATTGCCCCTCAAAATACACGTAATTGCTTTTCAGTACTACCCCCATCAAAGTGACATATTTATTAATTTGATACTGGTCAAATTTTTGAGTTCTAAATAACTTTTGTTCTAACCATTTTAGTCCCTCATCATGGGGTATTACTGAAAATAAATTGCATACATCCACTGTGACCATAATTAGGTCACTGCTGATGTCCACCCCATTTAATTTGTCCAAATACTGCCAGAAATCTTTGCTAATGTAGGTAAAAACTTCCAAAGCCTTTTGCATATTGGAATCCAAATATTTACTTATAGGTTCATAGGTAGGTACTAGGCTATCTGCCCGAGGGCATTTATAAGCCTAACCAGAGTGTGTCGGCTTTCGCCGTCCCATTGATTAATTAACTGATCCTCTGTCAAGCAGAGCTGATGACGTGATCCCAGGGGTGTATTTTTTGTTACCCATACACTCGTCAAGGTTTCTCTTGAAGAGTGTTAGTGAGGGGCTATGCCTAATGTAGTTTGGAATTTTGTTCCAAAGCATGGGGAGTCTCTGTGACAAGAATCTATCCCTCCAGCATGTTCTTTTTATTGTTGTGGTGAGGTTTAGCTCATTAGAGCACATGGCTCACAGTGACTTGGATTTTTTTAGGTGGAGCATGTCCATTAATTCTGAGTTGGACATGGCTTTGTAAGTCAGGCAGAGATCACCTCTGAGTAAGCGATATGCCACTGAGTACAGCCGGAGTTTTTTCAGTCGGGCTGCATAGGACATATGTTTGAGGCCAGTAATCCTCTTGGTGAGGTACTTTTGTGGTCTTTCCAGCTGTTGGAAGTGTCTTGTGAGGTACATCCCAAATGGGGCATTGTACTCTATGATGGGTCTGATGAGTGACGAGTAGAGGAGCACTATAACCTCTTTATTTCAAAATGCGAACCCATTATTATTTAGATGGGCCACATAGAAGGATTTCCTAACTAATTTGGCAATATAGGTAGGTTCATATGTAGATACTAGGCTATCTGCCCTAAGGCATTTATAAGCCTAGCCAGAGTGTATTTGGCTTCCGCCTCCCTATTAGATTAGCCTACTGTGCCTCTGTAAAGTAGGTCACAGAAGGTACCCTTTTAAGATTAGTTTACTGTGCCTCTGTCTAGCAGGGACACAGAAGAGATCCCAGGGGTGAATTTGCGATTTTCCATCCACGCGTCAAGATTTCGCTTGAAGAGGGTGAGCGAAGGGCTATGTCTAACGTGAATTGGGATTCTATTCCAGAGTGAGGGGAGCCTCTGGGAAATGAATCTGTCCCTCCAGCATGTCCTATTTATTTGTGTGCTGAGGTTTAGGTCACTGGAGCGTGTAGCTCTAAGGGACTTGGATTTTTTGAGGTGGAGCATGTCCATTAATTCTGGGTTTGACATGGCTTTGTACGTCAGGCATAGATCGCCTCTGAGTAGGCGGTAAGCAACTGAGTAGAGCTGGAGTTTTTTTAGTCGAGCTGCATAGGACATCTGCTTGTAGCCCGTGATCCTCTTGGTGAGGTACTTTTGGGGTCTCTCCAGTTGCTGCAGATGCCGGGTAAGGTACATCCCAAAAGGGGCATTGTATTCAATTATGGGCCTGACGAGTGACGAGTAGAGGGGCACAATGACCTCTCTTGATCTAGATACGAACCCTTTTGTGATAAGGTGGGCTATATAGAAGGTCTTTCTAACCACTTTGGCAATGTGATTATCAAAGGAGAGATTACTATCTATGTCGGTCCCCAAATCTCTAATTACTTCTTCCGTACTTAATGGATTACCACCTATGTGGTAATTTGTGGGCACCTTGTTTTTCCCAAAGGGGATAACTATGCACATTTTAGCATTTATCTTGAGGCTGTGGCTCTGGCACCAAGCATCCGTCTCTGTGAGACCCTTTTGGAGGATGCTTGTGTCAGCTGGAGATTCGATTATGGCCCCCAGTTTGCAGTCATCTGCGAACTTTGTCAGCCATAATCCCCCAGTGTTAGCCTGAACCTCAGAGAAGTATATACCGAACAAGAGAGGTCCCAGAACTGAGCCCTGTGGGATGCCACTTGTAACTGGTTTGGATTCGGACATGGCACCTGTGATTCTGACCATGTGGTTTCTATCTCTGAGCCAGTTTGCAACCCATCTTGTGATATAGGGGTTGATATTTAAGCTGGTAAGCTTATTTATGATGCCCGAGTGTGGTATTGTGTCAAAGGCTTTTGTGAGGTCCAGGTAGGCAGTGTGGACTACCTTGCCCTCATCTATGGCTTTGGTAACTGTTTCAGAGAAATCAACTAGGTTTAAGAGGCAAGATCTGCCCTTAACAAAGCCGAATTGGGTAGGGTCCAGTGTCTGGAAGCTCCCAATGTCTTTGTTTATGAGCTCCATGATAATATGCTCCATAGCTTTACAGACCAGACTAGTCAGGCTTATGGGGCGATAGTTTCCGGGGTCCGTTGTGGCACCACCTTTGTGGAGTGGGACCACTGTAGCAGTACGCCATTCTTTGGGTACATATCCTGTAGTAAGGCTAAGTTTGAACAGTGACTTAATGTGAGGGTTCAGTTCTTGTTGGAGCTTGTGTAAGACACAGCCTGGGACACTGTCCGGTCCCATATATGCTGTGCTTTTTGCTTTGGAGAGGGCAGCTTTCACCTGTGCATCTGTGATGTCAGGGAGGTTACATTCAGTTGGGATAGGCATTTGCTCCTTTGGGGGGGAAGGGGAGAAGAAGTTTGCACTGAATCTGTCTGCCAGGATATTGGCTATGTCTGAAGGTTCGGTCTATTTTGTACCGTTATGCAACAATTCAGAGCATATCTGGGAGTTTCCGCCCATATTCCTGACATAACTAAAGAAGGCCTTGTGATTATCTTTAGTGTCTAGGGCAATTTTCTTTCGAAACTGGCCTTTGATGATTTTATGAGGGATCGAAGATTCTTGCTAATACTGATCAGAGATGCCTTCCCTTTTTGGGATTTTGCTCTGTCATGTAGTAGCTTCCTCCTTCTGTTGTATAGCTTATTTATGGCCGGGGTCCACCAGACCAGTCTTCTGTTTTTGGAGGAGTGAGTCTTGGTTTTATTTGGGATAGCATGATCCATGCATTCCTGCAGGTGCTCATAGAATGCATTTGTAAAGGATTCTGCGAATTTGGCTGTATTATCATCTGGCCAGGGGGCTTTGAAGGATTCCACCTCAGTCTTGAGAAGTGCAAAGTTGGCTTTTGAGAAATTCTTTACAGTGATTTCCTTGGCTGGAGGTGGGGACGGGATATGAATGTCCAGGGAAATTTGTTTATGGTCTGATCTTACCAATGAGGGGTTTACCTCTGGTGTGGAACATAGAGTCCCCATGTTGGTGATGACCAGGTCCAATATGTTGTTCCCTCTTGTGGGAGTGGTGACCAGTTGTTCCATTGTGTTAGAGTTTATAAATTCAAGGAACCGTTGGGTGAGGGTGTTTGGGCTTGAGTAGTCAATGTTTGGGTAGTTGAAGTCACCCAATAACATAGTGTTTGGAGAGACCTTCATATTCTCCAGTGTTCTCAGGAATGCCAAGTGGGGTTCCTGTAATAGGGAGGGTGTTCTGTAGCAGGCTACAAACTGAAAGGCAGTTTTGCCTACTGTTAGTTGCACATGGATGTTTTCCAGTGCTTCATGCAGTGCCACTAACCTGGAGGTGTTGGTATCTTTGATGAATATAGATACTCCCCCTCCTTTTGTGCTTCGGTCCAAGTTTTGGGGCCGAAACGCATGGTATGAGTTATAACCTGGTAGTGCTGGGGTGCTGTCAGGAGTCTTGAACCAGGTTTCTGTTACTGCACAGACATCAATTTTCTCCATACTGAGGAGAGCCTCGAGTGCCTGCATCTTGAGGTTTAGACTTCTGGCATTGAGTAGCATTACCTTTAGTTTTTTTTATCCTTGGGTTGTCTATGGAGGTGGGTTTGTCCTTTGAGCCTTGCCTAAAAAAGGCACTATGGAGGTGGCAAGAGCCTTGGCCAGTATATGAAAGCCTAAGGGTGACAGGTGCAAGCCGTCCCTATCGAAGCAACGTGGCTTGTCAAGCATGTCATCCCAGGCTGACAGACACTGGATCCCCTTTGAATGACACCAATACTTTAGCCAATTGTTGAAACTTATCATTTTGTCTTTATACTGTGGCATCATTCTTGGTGAGGGCAAGATGCTACTCAAGGTCAGGGTCATACCAGCCTGGGTTACATGTTCAGAGAGCTCCTCTATGTCTCTTCATGTAGTCCAGGGAGGTACGTCTCAGGTCATTCACACCAGCATTGACAATGACGGAGTCATACTTGTACTTGCTTTGGAGTGACCTGAGTGCTTGCGTTATGTGGCGGATCCTGGCACCCGACAGGCAGCTTACAGTGACCTTCTCTTTGTTCAGTCTGGTGAGCGGGACGTCAGTGTGCCGGACAATAGAGTCCCCTATAGCAAGTGTATTTGGTGTGTTGTTTGGCCTTAAGGGCTGTGACTGTGAGGCACACTGATTTTGTGAGATATGTGATTCGTGGGTGTTGTTGAGGGGTGGCTGTTGCTTGGATATCTGTTTAGGAGGTCTTTGCTGTTTAGGCAGATTTTTATTTAGAGCCTCCGAGTATGTTTTTGTGCGTTTATGTGTTGGGTATGCAGATGCAATAGGTCTATGTGAGACTGGATTTGTGGTGTGGGTGGTTACCTTTTCCTCCTGACTGACTGTACCGGTCTTGGGTTGAGAGAGCTCTGCCTCCAGTTTGGCTGTGTAACTGCATCTCTCCCATGTATTAGAGTTTGTTGGAAGGAGGAGATGGTTGTATGTGTACATAAGGCAATTGTAACATTGCCTCAAAATTCCCAGATTCACCAGCTGGACTGGAGAGTAACCTTGAAACTGACCCTTGGACATACCAGATTAGTATAGGGAACTGTTTTTCTACTGATCAGATTAGGGAAGGGAACTGATTTTTCACTTGATCAGGAAGGACCAATCGGGAGCCTAATACTTATGAGAAGTCAAGGAGGGTGTAGTGCTTTAGTTAGTTAGTGTTTCCTTATAAGAGCTGAGCAAGTGCAGGGCTTTAGAAGGAGAATAGAGTGATTACTTGAGAGTTTGAACAGTTCTAAGGGAAAAAGTGAAGAGCAGACTTTGTGGAGCCTGGAATAGTTTAAACCTGTTTAGGCGGCACTGCCCGATGCTGCTCAGTGTGCAAAACTGCGCAAAAAGAGAGTTGTAGGGTTTTAAGAGAGAGAGAGAGATCAAGGAGTTTAGAATTGACCCAAAATGGCCAATAAAACTACAGCTTCTAAGTAGTAACCACTCCTCCAGGGACAGGCAGGCTGTTCAGTGTTAACCACCCCCACTGGTGAACACAGAGACTTCCCTTTAGCCCAAGTAAGCACTGGCCTTCTAGAAACTTCCAAACAGTTCAGAACAGCAAATCTGTAACTGAACTTTCTTAACTTTCAGAAAGTGGGAAAAAAGCAAGATTTTTTTTTTTTTTTTCTTTTTGTTGTAGTTTAAAGGTAGCAGAGATACACAAGCAGCATAATAATCACAACAGTGCAATAAATGACCCCACACTTGAGTGCTAGGCCAAAATCAGGTAAAATGCAGATTTTAGAGAAAAACACAATTTTAAATTAAGTGCAACACAGGAAATGCAGTAAACAGGCTCTAGATGTGTTCCAAGTACTGTTACTGTTACAGATATAAACTTTAGCAAGCCAGAAAATTCCAAAAAGTAGGCAGCAAAGCAGTAAAACTTAACAAAAAATCAGAAAAAAATACTTAAAATCACAAAAGTGGCTCCTTTTCTTCTCTCATCGTTTTCTCCCCTTGGTAGGTGCTTCAGCAACAACTAGCAAGCCTGAAAAGACTATGGCTAACCAAGTTTGCCAATGACTGGAAACTGGGAGCCATAATTGACTCTCCAACTGACATGGACATCCTCCAAAGGGCCTTACTGAGACAGACATTCTGGATGTCCACACCCCATGATTGTCAAAGGAGAGATTACTATCTACCTGGGTCCCCAGATCTCTTATTACCTCTTCCGTATTAAGGGGGCTGCCACCTATGCGGTAATTCGTGGGTGTTTTGTTTTTCCCAAATGGGATGACTATGCATTTTTTGGCATTTAGCTTGAGGCCATGACTTTGACACCAGGTGTCCATCTCAGTAAGGCCCTTTGGAGGATATCCATGTCAGTCGGAGAGTCAATTATGGCTCCCAGTTTCCAGTCATCGGCGAACTTGGTTAGCCATAGTCCTCCTGTGTTTGCCTGTACTTCTGAGAAGTATATGCTGAACAGTAGGGGTCCCAGGACCGAGCCTTGTGGGACACCACTTGTGCCTGGTTTAAAGTCGAACCTGAAGCCTGCTATTCTTACCATATGAGTTCTGTCTGTAAGCCAGTTGGCAACCCATCTCGTGACATAGGGGTTTCTGTTCAGGCTGTTGAGTTTTTCTGTAATACCCGAGTGGAAAATGGTGTCAAAAGCCTTGGCAGGGTCAAGAGAAGTCAACCAGGTTTAGTAGGCATGATCTGCCCTTAACAAATCCAAACTGGGATGGGTCAAGTGTTTGGAGGTTCCCAATGTCTTTACTAATGAGTTCCATGATGATGCGCTCCATAGCCTTGCAGACCAGGGCTAGTCAGGCTTATGGGGCGATAGTTACCAGGGTCAGTTGTGGCCCCTCCTTTGTGGAGAGGAATAACTGTTGCTGTGCATCATTCTATGGGCATGTAGCCTGTGGAGAGGCTGAGGTTGAACAGCGTGTTTAGGTGGGGCGTTAGTTCGTTCTGTAGTTCATGCAAGACACAGCCTGGGACACCATCTGACCCCATTAACGCTGTGTTTTTGGCTTTTGAAAGGGTTGTTTTCACCTGTGCGTCTGTGATTTCTGGGACACTACACTTTTCCGGTATTGTTGTGGGCCCTTTAGGGGGTGAGAGGGGGGTGAATCTTTCTGCCAGGATGTTGGCAATATCAGTAGGTTTAGTATATTTTGTGCTATTTTGCACTAGTTTAGTGCATATCTGCCAGTTGCCACTTAGATTCTTAACATAGCTAAAGAAGGCTTTGTGGTTATCTTTTGAATCCTTGGCTATTTTTATTTCGAAGTTAGCCTTGGATGATTTTATGAAGGACCTTAGTTTCTTACTGATACTGATCAGGGATGTCTTTCCTTCCTGGGATTTGCTTTTTTTCTGAACTAGTTTCCTCCTTCTATTGTATAGCCCGTTTATGGCAGGGGTCCACCAAACTGGTTTCCTTCTCTTAGAGGAGTGAGTCTTGGTTTTGCTAGGGATGGCACAATCCATGCATCCTTGTAGGTGCTCATAGAGTGCATTTGTAAAGGTTTCTGCATCTTGGGCAGCGTTATCCTTTAGCATGAAGGCTATGAAACTTACCACCTCTGTCTTAAGTAAGGTAAGGTTTGCTTTAGAAAAGTTTTTACTGTGGTTTCCTTAGTTGCGGGTGGTGGTGGGATGTGGACATCCAGAATGATTAGTTTATGGCCTAATCTAACCAATGACGGGTTGACCTCTGGTGTGGAACACCTGTCGCCCACGTTGGTGATGACCAGGTCCAATATGTTTTCACCTCTGGTAGGGGAGTTTACCAGCTGATCCAGGGCATTTGAGTTGATGAATTCCAGGAAACGCTGGGCCTGGGAGTTTGTACTCAAGTAGTTTTCCCAGTTAATGGCAGGATAATTGAAATCGCCCAATATCAGGGTGTTCGGTAGGACCGTCATGTTTTCCGGTGTCTCCAGAAAGGTGGAGTGGTGGTCCTGGGTCATGGAGGGTGATCTGTAGCAGGCCACAATTTGTATTGCAGATTTGCCTGATGTTAGTTCACATGGATAATATCAGAGGTATCATGCTGCACCACTAACCTGGAGGTGTAGGTATCCTTGATGAATATGGATACACCCCCACCTTTTGTGTTTCAGTCTGTGTTCTGTGACCGAAATGTGTGGTATGAGTTGTAGCCCGGTAGTGCTGGGGTGCTGTCTGGAAACTTGAACCAGGTTTCAGTTACTGCACAGATATCGATGTTCTGCATACTGAGGAGTGCTTCGAGCATGTGCATTTTGAGATTTAAACTCCTGGCGTTGAGAAGCATAACCCTCAGTTTTTTGTTAATTGTGCTGTTTACGTAGGTGGGTTTGACTTTTGAGCCTTGCCTAAAAAAGGCACTATGGGGGCAGCAAGAGCCTTGGCCAGTATTCGAAAGCCTAGGGGTGATAGGTGCAAGCCATCTCTTGCAAAGCAACATGGCTTGTCGAGCATGTTGTCCCAGGCTGACAAACATTGGATCCCCTTTGAATGACACCAGAAGCTTAGCCAATTGTTGTAATTGATCATTTTGTCTTTATACTGAGGTATCATTCTTGGTGAGGGCAGGATGCTACTCAGGGTCAGGGCCATACCAGCCTGGACTACATGATCAGAGAGCTCTTCCATGTACCTTTTCATGTAGTCCAGGGAGATACATCTCAGGTCATTCACACTAACATCAACAATGACAGAGTCATAGTTGTACTTGATCTGGAGTGACCTGAGTGCTTGTGTTATGTGGCGGATTCTGGTTCCCAACAGGCAACTAACAGTAACCTTCTGCTTCTCCAGCCTAGTGAGTGGGATGTCAGTGTGCCTGACTATAGAGTCACCTATTACTAGTGTGTTAGGAATGTTATTTCACCTTAAGGGCTGTGAATGTGCGGTACACTGATTTTGTGTTTTATGTGTTGTCTGCTTTGTGACGGGAGATGCAGGTTGTTTGGGTGTCTGCTTTGGAGGTCTCTGATGCTTTTGCAGGTTTTTATTTAGAGCTTCCAAGTATGATTTTGTGTATTTATGTGTATTTTTTGCCAGTGCTGTTTTAGTAGGTCTATGTGTGGCTGGAGGTGTGGTGCAAGTGTTAACCTTCTCCTCTTGACTGTCTATGACTGTAACATGTCTGTCTTTTTATTTGTCACATTAATTTCATTCAAAGAACGTTCTACATAAGTTCCATCCATAAGCAATACAGTCATTCTGCCCAAATAATCCCATTTGTCCATAACAACTATGCCATTACCTTTGCCCAGTTTCATAAACTGGACATTTTGATTCCTTATTAACTAATTCATTGGCTTCTCCTTTTCAATGGTCATATTTTTTATTGTTGTTTTCTCTTTGCCTCTGTTGTTATGAAAGTGTTGTCTAATATCTTTCTCGCATATTTTTTCAAACAGACCTATCAAGTTGTTTAAAGGGGGATTACATATGCTAGGCTTATGCAACATGCCACTTTAATCCTGCTGTCCACCTGCAACACTGTTAAACCAGACTTTCAGGTTTAATTTTCTAGTGAAACATTTCAAATCAATCAATGTGTTGACAACATTCCCTCTCCTACAAGGAACAAAAGTGAAACCTTTTGCTAATAAATTGTCATGGGCTACATTCAATACAGTATTAGAATAATTATACATTTTAAAATCCCCTTTATTATTGTGAATAATAACTGGTTCCGATCCACCACGTACATTCACTTGTTCTTCTAAACAGCGCATTAAAATGTCTAAATCACAAGTTTCAACCTCACAGCCATCTTGTGCCATGAAGAATTGACATTCATTAATCACATTTTCATCTAGCAAACCCCTTGTGTCGCTATTGCCTTCATCATTAGATTTCCTTAAGCTTGTATACTTGCAACATCCTTGATTTATACTAGAGATAACATCACCCTTCCCCTCACTTGTGGTCACAGTTCCAGCATAAACTTCGTCCAGTGTGATGTTAAACTTTCATGGCCATAGTCAATAGTGTTATTAAGCGGGCTACTTACTGATGGTAAAATACCCAAAATCATATCCATTAACACATCTGCTAGGGATTTCGATTTCTTGTCATTTTTGGTCTCGCCCCCTGCCCAACATAGTCCCAGTAAATATTCCTGGAAAAAGGCTGCTGTTGGTTCTTTCCTCATAATCTTTCAGAACGCCATACAGTTTCATCCATGTTGGTCGCAGAATGGAGATGCTGACGCTGTTTCTGCGGATGTGTCTTCGGGTCTTGCATCATTTCCTGCCCATTTCTCCTCAGCTGATTCACTCATTGCACTTGATGAACTTGATGACCATGGGAAAATGGATACACTGTGTCTAACATGTATTCATTAAGATCTCTTTTGATTTTATTCACTTTTCTAAAAAAAAAAAAAAAATAGTGGAACATACGTTTTCCACTGTGTGGAAAACATTATTGTGTAAAGTTTGAAGCTGGGCAAAAGCCAAGTCACTCAATATACTACTGTTTTGCTCATCTAATTTTTTAACAAGACTGTCCAGTTTCCGTTGATTGTACTTTATCATAATTCTCATCAGCTCTATTCCCGAACAATCAAAGAATCCATGTAGTTCCTTAAACATTTCAATGTCCTCATTTGCACCATTATAGTATCTCCACAGTCTTAAACCCTGGGGCACCTGCCCCAACTCTATATTTCTGTCTAGATACACATTTTCCATTTGTAATTTTTTTTGTATGCCAAAAGATCTTTCTCAGACATTTTTAGTTTGTCCTGAATAGTTCTGTTTTGTTCTAAATCCAAATTTAACAAAACACTTCCTTCATTAAAAGTAAAAAACAATCCCAACAGCAACCAGGTACCTCAGTAACAAATAAAATCTCAGTCCAAATGAAAAAAACAAAACTGAGGTATGGCTCCAGTCTCTCCAAGTAATTTTATTGCAAAAACACAAGCGCTTTCACCAACAGGCTTCTTCAGGTGTATAGAACAAGGTAAAGACACACCTGCTTTTATACCAACAATCATTACATCACACAATTTAAAATGAATTCTCTTAAAGAAATAAAGCAGCAGTTTTATATATATATATATATATATATATATATATATATATATATATATATACACATACATATTATTTTATTTTTAACATAGTATTTGGTGTTTCACACTGATATTTTTATGTAAATTGTTTCTATGTTATAGCTCTTTAACTGCTGGTTTATTTCTTTAAGAGAATTAATTTTAAATTGTGCGATGTAATGATTGCTGGTATAAAAGCAGGTGTGTCTGTACCTTGTTCTATACACCTGAAGAAGCCTGTTGGTGAAAGCGCTTGTGTTTTTGCAATAAAATTACTTGGAGATACTGGAGCCATACCTCAGTTTTGTTTTTTCGTTTGGACTTCCTTCATTAAACTGAAACTTGTTTACCTTCCATAAACTGATGTCGTCACCATTCGTATCATTACTTGTTGGGTTGTTTTGCCCTCTGATACTATTCCCATCCTGAACTGAATGTTCAGGGCTTGAATTAAGTAGAACATTTTGTGTTGGCTGGGTTAAAAGGTAGCCAAGGCTACCAAAAATGTTATTGGAAACATTTTGCTTGTCCATTAAAGTCTTAATTTGAGTGGTGTGAACAGCCAACTGCTGGTTTATTTGCTGCAATAGCTCTAAAATCTCTCCATTCGGAGCAGACTCTCCCATGCTGGTCAAAAAACACCAAGTACATCTTTGCAACAACAACAAACTGAAGAACCAAACCAGCAAATGGAACAAGCAGGCGCGATGTAGAAATACAACACTTTAATAGTTCAAAAACCACAGGTTAAACAATATTCCACAAGTTAAGCGCTTTCTTCCCCAACTGCAAGGAACTTCATCAGAACAAATGAATGTAACATCCCAGCCATTTTTGTGTGTGTACCCCACTCCAATTAATCATGTTTAATTGTTTAATTTAATAGAAAACTTTAAAACATGAAAAGTAAAACATAATATAACTCAACCTATACATGCTAAAAATGTGTTATATGTACAAATTAAAAACCTATCCTAAAATACTTTTTAACTTTAAAATACTAGCTATGCCAGTCATTTCATTAATTCCTGGATACTCCACAGCATTCAAATGCAGCTGCCATTTCAGCTCACTGATGACCAAATGTATATCTAGACATCTGAGGATGATATACAGACTATAGATACATATATACACAGTTTGGTTTAACAAGTAGGGATATCTGTACAGCTAATCAAGATTCCCTGAGCTTCAAGTTCATGAATCATAAGATGCAGATGACACTTTCCTATAGGAAATTATAGCCAGTGTGATTTGTATGTGTGTGTTAAAATTTCCATGCTAAAGGATATGAAAAAGAATTAATATATATGGTAAATATTCCACAAAAACTTACATTCTGCCTAACCACATAGGCATATACCATATAGGCATTTAAAGGGTTCCCTATGTATCAAAGCATCTCCATAAAGAGCACAGCATGGACTAATCACTATAAAAATGTATGATTAAACACGTCTTCACTTATAAAAAAGACAACAATCAGTAGTAGATCAAGTATCTTATTCAAAACTTCAGAATATTGCATCTCACCTCTTTGCTATCAAATAGCTGCCTTCATAGAAGTAGATAGCTTACTCATATTTCTTTTAGTACAATCTGCAACCAAGTGATTAAACCCAAATAAAAATAACTCTTTTGACTGCCATCCATAATGTACAATATATGTATGGGACCACCCACCATGCAAAGAAGATTCAGGATATATACCCTCACTTTGCATTTTCCTCTCTTAGTGGAAAAACACCATCCATTAATCACAATCCAAATCATCCTTAGTTTATATAAATGCATAATGCAGAGTCAGAAGAAGCATACATGTCCATTTTTCATTTTATTGTTATTATTACCATTATTTTGCTTTGCATGATGGCTGAAAAGGTTTCTTGGACTTTTTACAGGAGACCATGGTCATAGGTTCATAGGTGTTTACTAGGCTAATGACCACAAGAGCCTTTGTAAGCCTAGACATGCATCCCAAATCTCTAACAAGTTTTGATACCCTTGGTAAGTGTAAGCAGGGGCTTAGGAGATGAAACATTTACAAGCTAGGGCCTGGGAGATGAATCATTTACATTTGCCTGTGTCCACTAGAGACAGAGGTGCCAAACCAAAGATGAATTTCCTGTGCCTCATCCAATTGTCCAGGTTGCACTTGAATTGGGTCAGGGAGGAACTCTGCTTCACATGGGTGGGGATCTTGTTCCAGAGATGGGGTAATCTCAGGGATACATACCTGTCTCTTCAGCAGGTCCTATTTATATCACAGTCAAGGTTTATGTCTTTGGTGCTGTTTGTTTTGTGGATATGCAGGAGGTCCATCAGAGTTGGGTCTGACAATGCCCTGTATGTCAGGCATAGATCATCACTTTATCCAGAGTAGATTCAAACTCAGATGAAGTCTAAACAAACAGTTTCATTCCCAAATGAATCAATGAATGGATTGCTACCACCCTTAACCCCTAAAGGCTCTCAGAGCAAAGCCCAAAATACACACTTATCAGTAAGTAGACATTTTTTTGGAATGAGACTATGACATATTTCTTAATATTTACAAGAGTGAACAATTATTCAACTGGGTTCCAGAAACAAAATATATTTTTCAGAAATGGAGGCAACTGGTCCATACAGTCACCAGCACTCATAGAGCATTGATGCTAATGTGACCTGGTGTCTGACATCACAGGAACAGCAAAAGTTTTGCTGTAGCTCTTTAGGTACTCATGTTCTACTTGCAAAACAGGACTGACTTGTGATTTAGTATGTTCAGCCACACCCATCTCAGTGACCATGCAGACCATAATGTTGCTGTAGGAGCACTCCAAAGTTATACCTTCAGATTCAGTATCTCGACCATTAGTAGAAAACTGTAGCAGGCCTTTTGTTATCTCCAAATACTGCTTTGCCGATTTCCAGCTGAAAGTCCATAATCTTATATAGTACTCGCCATTTTTCTCATCTCTGCACTACAGCTGTAAACTAGTTGGACCCCCACTCACTGAAGGAGAATATCACCCTGTATCCTGACCAAATCACTAATAGTCAGTGTAAAAGTCAACTCTGATCTCCACTGAAAATAGGCTAAACATATTCGTACCAACACAGTCAACAAAAGTATAAATTAAAAATAGTAATAATGATTTTCCTATTTCAAGATACAGAGATAACTCAGGCTCAACAATGAAATATATCACTTTATGACAGATTCAGTTTTCATAATCTTGAAACAGAAATAAACTTAACAAAAATATTTAACAATTAAAAGAACTAAGGGCACCTCAATGGAAGGTTAGAATAACACAATTGTTAAATTCAGTTCATAGGTTCATAGGTTCATAGGTTCATACTAGGCTATCTGCCCTGGGGCAATTATAAGCCTAGCCCGATTCTGTATGGCTTATGCCACCCCTTGATTTGAGTATACTGTGCCCTTTTTAAGGTTTAGTTTACTGTGCCTCTGTCTAATAGTGACACGGGAGTAATCCCTGGGACAAACCTACGATCCCCCATCCACTTATCGAGATTCTTCTTGAAGAGATTCAGTGAGGTGCTCTGCCTCACATGAACTGGAATTCTATTCCAGAGCAAAGGGAGCCTCTGGGTTATGAACCTGTCCCTCCAGCAAGTTCTATTTATTTTTGTGCTGAGGTTCAAGTCCCTCGAGCGTGTGGCTCTAAGGGATTTAGATTAACTGAGGTGGAGCATGTCCATTAATTCTGGATTTGACATAGCTTTGTATGTCAGGCATAGATCGCCTCGAAGTAGGCGGTATGCAAATGAGTAGAGCTAGAGATTTTTTAACCGAGCAGCATATGGCATCTGTTTGAGACCCTTGATCCTCTTGGTGAGATACTTTTGGGGTCTTTCTAATTGCTGCAGGTGTCGGGTAAGGTACATCCCAAAAGGGGCATTGTATTCTATGATGGGCCTGATGAGGGATGAATAAAGGGGCACGATTACCTCTCTTGATCTAGATGTGAAACCCTTCGTGATGAGGTGGGCTATGTAGAAGGTCTTTCTAACCACTTTGGCAATGTAGTTTTCAAAGGAGAGATTGCTATCAACTTGGGTCCCCAGGTCCCTAATAACTTTCTCTGTACTTAATGGGTTTCCACCTATGTGGTAATTTGTGGGCACATTGTTTTTGCCAAAGGGTATGACTATACATTTTTTGGCATTTAGCTTTAAACCATGGTGCTGGCACCAGTTATCTGTCTCTGTGAAACCTTTTTGAAGGATGTTTGTGTCAGCTGGAGAGTTGATTATGGCACCCAGTTTGCAGTCGTCTGCGAACTTGGTGAGCCATAGTCCTCCCACGTTTGCCTGTACCTCGGAAAAGTATATACCAAACAAGAGTGGTCCCAGGACCAAACCCTGTGGGATGCCACTTGTGACCGGTTTCGAGTCTGACATGGCTCCAGCAACTCTCACTCTGTGGGTTCTGTCTTTGAGCCAGTTTGTGACCCATCTTGTGACATAGGGGTTTATATTTAAGCTGGATAGCTTATCTATGATGCCCGAGTGGGGTATTGTGTCAAATGCCTTTGCAAGGTCCAGATAGGCTGTGTGGACTACCTTCCCTTCATCTATGGCTTTGGTGACTCTTTCAAAGAAGTCAACCAGGTTCAAAAGGCAGGATCTGCCCTTGACAAAGCCGAACTGGGTAGGATCTAGTGTCTGTAGGTCCCCAATGTCTTTGTTTATGAGCTCCATGATGATCCTCTCCATAGCCTTGCAGACTAAGCTAGTCAGGCTTATGGGGCGATAGTTTCCAGGGTCCATAGAGGCTCCACCTTTGTGGAGTGGGACCACTGTTGCTGTACGCCATTCTGTGGGCACATATCCTGTAGTGAGGCTGAGATTGTATAGCTGTTTTATTTGAGGGATTAGTTCCTCTTGTAGTTCATGTAGGACGCAACCTGGGACGCCATCTGGTCCCATGGAAGCAGTGTTTTTTGCTTTGGAGAGGGCAACCTTCAGCTGAGCATCTGAGATGTTTGGGAGGCAGCCTTCTGCCGGGATAGATACTTGCTCTTTTGGGGGGGAGACGTTTGCACTGAACCTGTCTGCCAGGATATTGGCGATGTCTGTGGGTTCAGTGTATTTTTTGTCGTTAAGAATCAACTCAGAACAAGTCTGGGAGTTGCATCCCAGGTTTCTAACATAACTGAAAAAAGCCTTATGATTGTCTTTGGTGTCCTGTGCAATTTTTCTCTCGAAGCTGGCCTTGGAGGATTTTATGAGGATCGTAATTTTTGCTAGTACTGATCAGAGATGCCTTCCCTATTAGGGATTTTGCTCTATCATGTAGTAGCTTCCTCCTTCTGTTGTACAGTTTATTTATGGCAGGGGTCCACCAGACTGGATGCCTGCCTTTGGATGATTGGGTCTTGGTTTTGTTTGGGATAGCATGATCCATGCATTCCTGGAGATGTCCGTAGAATGCATTTATATAGGATTCTGCAGTTTGGGCTGTAGTTTCCACTGGCCCTGGGGCCTTGAAGGATTCCACTTCGGTTTTGAGAAGTGAGAAGTTTCCTTTTGAGAAGTTTTTCACTGTGGTTTTCTGGGCTGGGGGTGGGGTCGGGATGTGGACATCCAGTGAAATTAATTTATGGTCTGATCTTACCAATGAGGGATATACTTCTGGTGTGGAGCATAGAGTCCCCATGTTGGTAATGATCAGGTCTAGTATGTTGTCCCCTCTTGTGGGAGTGGTGACTAGTTGTTCCATAGCATTTGAGTTTATAATTTCCAGGAATCTTTGGGCTAAGGTGCTGGGGCTTGTGTAGTGCCCCCAGTCAATGTTTGGGTAGTTGAAGTCGCCCAATATAATGGTGTTCGGAGAGATCTTCATGTTCTCTAATGTTTTCAGGAAGGCCGAATGGGATTCCTGACTTTGAGAGGGTGGTCTGTAGGATGCTATAAACTGAAAAGCAGTCTTGCCCACTGTTAGTTGCACATGGATGGTCTCCGATACTTCGTGCAATGCCACTAACCTGGAGGTGTGGATATCCTTGTGGTTCGGTCCAGGTTTTGGGGCCAAAAAGCATGATACGAGGTATAGCCTGGTAGTGCTGGGGTGTGCTCTGGAGCCTTGAACCAGGTTTCTGTCACTGTACAGATATCGATGTTCTCCATACTGAGGAGAGCTTTGAGTGTGTGCATCTTGAGGTTAAGACTTCTGGCGTTTAGCAGCATTACCCTTAGTTTCTTGTTCCTTGTGCTGTCTATGGGGGTGGGTTTGACTTTTGAGCCTTGCCTAAAAAAGGCACTATGGGGGTGGCAAGAGCCTTTGCCAATATCCGAAAGCCCAGTGGTGACAGGTGCAAGCCGTCCCTAGCGAAGCAACGTGGCTTGTCGAGCATGTCATCCCAGGCTGACAGACACTGGATCCCCTTTGAATGACACCAAAATTTTAGCCAATTGTTAAAATCGATCATTTTGTCTTTGTACTGTGGCATCATTCTAGGTGAGGGTAAGATGCTGCTCAAGGTCAGGGTCATACCAGCCTGGGCTACATGATCAGAGAGCTCCTCTATGTCTCTTTTCATGTAGTCCAGCGAGGTACATCTTAGGTCATTCACACCAGCATGTACAATGACTGAGTCATATTTGTATTTGCTTTGGAGTGACCTGAGTGCTTGCGTTATGTGTCGGATCCTAGCACCCGACAGGCAGCTCACCGTGACCTTCTCTTTATTCAGCCTGGTGAGCGGGACGTCAGTGTGTCTGACAATAGAGTCACCTATAACAAGAGTATCAGGTGTGTTATTCAGCCTTAAGGGCTGTGGCTGCTTGGCACACTGACTTTGTGGGTTATGTGTTGTGTGTGTTTTGTTTTGAGGTAGTGTTTGCTTGGATGTCTGCTTTGGAGGTCTCTGTTGCTTAGGTAGATTTTTATTTAGAGCCTCAGAGTATGTTTTTGTGTATTTATGTGTTTGGTTCGCTGATGTGGTGGGACTATGTGATACTGGAATTGTGTTGTGTGAGGTTACCTTCTCCTCCTGACTGGTTACACCAGTTTTGAGATGAGAGAGCTCAGCCTCCAGTTTGGCTAAATAGTTGCATCTCTCACATATATTTGAACCTGTTTGGAGGAGGAGAGGGTTGTCCGTGTACATGAGACAGTTGTAACATTGCCTCAAAATTCCCAGATTCACCAGCTGGACTGGAGAGGAAACCATTGACTGACCTTTGGACATGCTAGAGTAATATAGGGAAACTGAATTTAAGATGGACCAGTAGAGTACAGGGTAATCGTAGAGAGTATAAGAGTAAGTAGTGCTTATGGTTTAATAGTGCTAACTTGTAGGATTACTTAATTGGACCAGTGAAGGGCCTTAGAATGAGAATATGGTGTTTAAATTGAGAGATAGAGCAGTTCTAAGGGAAAAAGTGAAGAGCAGATTTTGTGGAGCCAGGAATAGTTTAAACCCAATTAGGCGGCGCTGCCCGCTGTTGCGCTATGCACAAAAATGCGCAAAACCGCGCAAAAGAGGGTTTTAAGAGAGGAAGATAAAGGAGTTTTGGAATTGACCCAAAATGGCCAATAAAACTACAGTTTCAAGTCAGTAAACACTCCCACAGGGGCAGGCAGGCTGCTCAATGTTTTTCACTGCCACTGATCAACAGAGAGACTTTCCTTTAGCCCAAGCAAAAAATGGCCTCACAGAAACTTACAAACAGTTCAAGAACAGCAAGCCTGTAACTGAACTTTTTTAAATCTCAGAAAAGTGGGAAAAAAGCAAGATTTTTTTTTTTTTTTTTTTGTTTTTTCAGAGATAGCAGAGGTTAACAAGTATCAACAAGTTATAACAGTGCAGTAATGACCCCACACAAGAGTGCTAGGCCAAAGACAGATAAAATGCAAGTTTTGAGAAAAAAATGATTTTAAAAATAAGTGCAAACAGGAAATTCAGTAAACAGCTCTAGGTTGTGCTCTAAATACAGTTACTAATGCAGAAATCAAATTTAACAAGCCAGAAAATGCTCAAAATAGGCGGCTATGCAGAAAAACTTAGCAAATAAACAGAGGAAAAATACTTAAAGTCTCAAAAGTGGCTCCTTTCTTCTCTCAGCATTTTCTCCTCTTGGTGGGTGCTTCACCAACAGCCAATAAGCCTGAAAAGATGCCAAAACCACGAGGCAACCAGGTTTTAAGAAAGGAAGATGAAGGAGTTTTGGAATTGACCCAAAATGGCCAATAAAACTACAGTTTCAAGTCAGTAACCACTCCCACAGGGGCAGGCAGGCTGCTCAATGTTTTTCACTGCCATTGATCAACAGAGAGACTTTCCTTTAGCCCAAGCAAAAAATGGCCTCACAGAAACTTACAAACAGTTCAAGAACAGCAAGCCTGTAACTGAACTTTTTTAAATCTCAGAAAAGTGGGAACAAAGCAAGATTTTTTTTTGTTTTTTTGTTTTTTCAGAGATAGCAGAGGTTAACAAGTATCAACAAGTTATAACAGTGCAGTAAATGACCCCACACAAGAGTGCTAGGCCAAAGACAGATAAAAATGCAAGTTTTGAGAAAAAAACAATTTTAAAAATAAGTGCAAACAGGAAATTCAGTAAACAGCTCTAGGTTGTGCTCTGGAATGGATTATGCTCCTTTCAGAACTTAATGTTGTGTAATTTTAAATAAGTATGTTTCATTTTTCCATAACAAGTGCTTCTGATTTCATTTGTTTTGTGACTTACTTCCTGTTTGAAGGCATAATCTTCTGTTGCTACACTTATCTCATTAGGGAAATAATGATGCTTCACTCATTACACCATTGCCTTTAATAAGACAGTAATGGCAGCAGATGTACTTGTCAGGTATCTTATTTCAATGAATATCTGCAACTACTAAATACTGAGGAAAGTGAAAAGCACTATTGATGTGAAATGCAAGTTGAAATGTGTTTAAACAGTTTTAGTAAAGCTGTTCAGAGTGAATTAAGTATTATTCAAACATCACTCTTTAACTGTCAAAATTTCAGTTTCTTTAAAGTAATATGCTGCTGACAGAAATGTGGATATCATCAGATTTTTACCACAGGTTAAATATGGTTCTTTATATGAGTGTTTTCTCACTTACTTAGGGAACCTACTGATCTGCAATGTTCTATTTTTAAAAAATTAAGTGGTTTCACTTCAGTTCCAAAAATTATATAACACCTTTGTACTTCTTTGATTAAGCACTTGCAAACTGTGAAAGATAAGTAATGAGCACTTATGCTAAGAATATCTTCTTTCAAGTTAAGTAACATGTTTTACCATTTGTTGTCTCTGCGCTTTCTAGGATCAGGGTTATGTCAGACTGAGAAACCGTCTTCCTTAATCCTCTGTTTCTTCATCTTGTTGACTAGGGACATATTACAACAGACAGGTGGTAATGAGGCAATTTACTTATTTACTTTGTGTGTAAAATGTTGTGTACAGTGTATGCCAAACCCAGTTTGTATAGAAATAAAAAATCCCCTTATACCCAGTAAGCAAATAGCTCAGACACAGGATGTTAAGAAGAGCAGACACTTTTCTGGACAGTTCCAACTTTGATTTGCATACATTTAGACTATAATTTTTTTAGCAAGTGTAGTCAAAGAGGAAATATGGACAGTATACATAGGCTAATCTTATACAGACTTACCAGTCATAGCAACATAACCATTCCAGAAGTCTCTTAACCACCTTTGTTAGCTAAATCATGATCCTGGGATAAGTTCATGTTCCTAAAATCCAAACTAAGATATGCTACTGAGTGGAAGTTGGGAGAAGCTACTAGACTTACTGCTACTCTTTATCCATGATGATGTGTCCCTATCATATCTATTTACTCCCTGCCTGTATTTATTGGAACTGCAGATGTCTCCCAGGCTCTAACTCACATAACAGCATTTCCTGCAAACACTGGCCAAACTTTACCTGTACCATATTTTAGCACAAAGCACTCAAACAAGGGTCTTCAGCAAACTGTGATTTCAATATATGGCCAATGACAGTGAAAAATCCTTCAGTAGAATGTGTTTAAACTTGAGATGTGCAGGGTGTTAAAGAACGTAAAAAGTGAAAGTCCATTTTTTTGCTTCCTGCTTGTAGATGTTATTACATTTACAAATATGAAGCCTTTTACCTAACACAGTGGCACAGGAATAGGGCATCCATCATGTCATAAACAACCTGATCTAATTAGATGTTTGTGTTCCAGAAAGCCAGCCATGGCAAACTGAAGGCAGTAAGCATGGATCTGTGCTATTTCCCAGAAAGAAGAGGACATATACTTCTACTGTACCCCACTTTAAGAGAACCTGAGGAATATCCACAAGTAAGTGCATTCAGAATGTGAGACAGGTCTAGTCAGTATGCAGTAATGCTTACTGCAGGCATTTGTATTACCACTATATCCATGTACAGATGAGTTATAGTGGGTATGACATAAAAATATTCTTCCTTAGACTATGATTGCCATCAGATGTTCTACAACCCACATGTTCTCCTATAAGAGGAGGTAATGGATGCAGTTAGTCAGTGAGATGGTTAAAGTAGAAAAATATACTTACTTTTCATGTTACAATAGTTTCCCCCTTTCTCCTGTCCAGTGCCTATTCATTGTTTTTCACAGTAGGTTAATAAAGCAATAACTGACGACGTGGTGTGGTATATTGAAGATTTACTCTCGGTTGGTGTGATTAAACAAAGGCAGCCGTGGGTAAATCTTCAATATACCACAACCATGGAGTTGGTTATTGCTATTATATAATGATATTATTTAAGAAAAAAAATACTTACTTTTTTTAAATAATGTCTTTGTATAACAGTGGATTACTGTTCTTCTGCCAGTTGTAAACACAAAAAGACAGCAAAACTTGCAGATGTTCTCCTTTTCCAAAACTTTATTCCCTATGCACTTTTGTAAGGACTAGTATCCAAACTTCCTCAGACCAGGAATAAAGATTTGGAAAAGGAGAACATCTGCAAGTTTCGTTGTCTTTTTGTGTTTATGAAGTACTAGTTGGTTGTGTTGTTTTCAAGTTTCTTCTGCCAGTTGTGGTATACTGCTTGTTAGTTTTGATGTACTGCACATACGTATGGGACTTGTGTTCCCACGCATACCCAGTACATCAATGCTTTGAAACGGAAGCAATGGAGAAAAGAGTCTCCATTGCTCCATTTCTCTTTTTTTTAATTGTAAAAAAAAAAAGGTTTTGGGGCACTTTATACCAATGGAAAAAAGTCCTGGCGAACGAACCCTTTTCTGTTGGTATATTGTGGGATTTACAACAGGCACGCTGGTTGGGCTGGGCCAATCAGTGTGCACATTTTCCGATAGTAATAGGGAGTCATTGTATGTTGTTTATTATATCCATGCATACATTTATACATGCCAGACTGTATGTACTGGTATACAATGCCACATACTCTCTCTCTCACACAAACACTCACGCAAACACACACACACACACACACACACACACACACACACACACACACACACAATCACACACTCAGGCATGTACACCTATATATTAATGCACAGATTTGTAAATGTTTGATAAATAATGCAATAATATGTAAAAATAAAAAATACAGGAAATATGTACATACGGGCACATGATACTGTACAATCCTGTATGTAACAACCCAAGCACAACCACACAAGTATTTTTTTTTCATATCCGCAAGTCAAGCTCCACTCGAGTAACCCACACGTATGGCGTCAACCTGGTATGTGACATCAATAGGACTTGTTGGCAGGACTGATTTGTGTCCCAGAGACTCCCCCATCTGTGGAACAGACTCCCTCTCCATGTCAAGTGGAGTACCTCTTTATCTCTTTTTAAGCACAACCTGGATAACTGGATGGGAAATAGAAAATAAATCGGATAGGGGCATCGGGTGCTAATTTGTCTAAACATGGGCAAAACTCTTGGCTAGGCTTATAAAGGCCTCAAGATCAATAGCCTAGTAACTTTCTATGATCCTATGTGGAAAGTGGATTACTTCATTCTTCTAACGTCCATGCCCCATTTTTAAAAATAAATTGAAAGACATATTGTTATGCAAATCAGGATATATAGTTAATCAGCAGTCTACAATAATTCTTTCTTCCCTCTGTGCCAGGAACAGTTGGGAGTTTAAAAGTGCCCAGAAATGACAAGCGTGCACTTCACAAACAGAATGACATGGTACTTAGTACCTGCTCAGTGTGCATGAAAAGGTCTTGTGGACTGCTTGTGCCAGTACCGTGCACTTCACAAACAGAATGACAAAGTACTTAGTACCAGCTCAATGTACATAAAAAGGTCTTGTGGACTGCTTGTGCCAGTACCGTGCACTTCACAAACAGAATGACAAAGTACTTAGTACCTGCTCAGTGTGCATGAAAAGGTCTTGTGGACTGCTTGTGCCAGTACCGTGCACTTCACAAACAGAATGACAAAGTACTTAGTACCAGCTCAATGTACATAAAAAGGTCTTGTGGACTGCTTGTGCCAGTACCGTGCACTTCACAAACAGAATGACAAAGTACTTAGTACCTGCTCAGTGTGCATGAAAAGGTCTTGTGGACTGCTTGTGCCAGTACCGTGCACTTCACAAACAGAATGACAAAGTACTTAGTACCAGCTCAATGTACATAAAAAGGTCTTGTGGACTGCTTGTGCCAGTAGCACACCGAGTACCACAAATGGAGCTCAAGAATTCAGGAGTAGGAGCTGGGGAAACTGTAATAACTGTGTGCATATGGTAGCCTGTGTGTGTTTACAATGAAAAAAGCACCAGTTTATTGAATAAACAAATGTAAGGGTGCACAATAGGACACATTACATGTCCTATAAATTGAAAAAGTAGTATGTGCCAAGACAAATGCATACATTTTGAAATGCATACACAGCATATCACATTATGCAGATTATAGATAATCAGCTACATAAACACAAACACTGGTGTTCCTGTGGTCATACATTTAATACCACAGTACTACTCAGATGATGACAGTACATTCCATGAAAGCTGAACAAGTCAAGTACTTTCTACACATGGAATGCCAGGTATTTTAACCTTACTGCCAAAATGAAGTCATAAAATGTGGAAAGCACTGATGGATGGTGCATTAGCTTCCATATCTTTAACAAGCACTCAGTGCAACTATTGGATCATAGGTGTACAATGTCACAAAACAGCTTCAACAGTAGTAGGCCAGTTTGTGAGAAGGATACTGTGGCACTGACAGAACAAGATACACAGAACTGTAGCCTGTGTACCCGGCATAGCATTATATACTGAAATAAGATACAATGAGGAAAGTGTATAGAGCCTATACGCTAGTGTACCGTACAAGCACAGGGCCTTGTAGGAGGTGTATACTTGTGTTATATACAGCACCACAGTGTACAGAGTGAGAGTTACATACATCACCACAGTGTACAGAGTCAGAGTTATATACATCACCACAGTGGACAGAGTAAGAGTTATATATATTTCCACAGTGTACACAGTCAGGACGACTAACACACAGAACACAGCAATCTAGTTTGCAGAAAGTTTTACAGTCACATGACTTGTTCTGAGTTTTAGCATCCCAGTACCTTTTTCCATTATACTAGAGCCTTGCACACACTAAGTTGCCCACTGAGAAGCTCAGCCCAAAATTCTTAGTGGAAAATCTGAATCAAATCTGTTTTCTAACAACTGCGTTTTTCAATCACCTTGGACTTATTCACTAAGTGTCAAGACTGTGAATTCTACCTAGAATAATTATCCAAGTGAGAAAACAGAGTCTGTTTAAGCAATGTGGAATTTAGGTCCGTTCCCCCCCCCCAACACACACATTTTATTGAAAGTTTGATGTGGTCTATCACTTTAGGAAAGGTTTTTTTTCTTTTGGACTCTGACATTTCAGCATAAGCATATCTTCCATATTCTGATGTAAATGTATTTGCAAACCCGCAGTAGAAATTCTATTCTGTCTGATATTTTATAACATTCAATTCCCTTACAGAACTGAACCAGACATAAGCAAATAAAGTCGACAATTTGTAGTCAAAATGCACTTCTTCTAAACAGATAAAGTGGTGCCTTTTGTTATATATTGGCTATTGTCTTGGAAAGCACTGCCTTGCCAAGGCTCTTCTCATTTTTCCATTGGTTGCAAAAGACAAAAACGAGGACTGAATGCTGTTGTGTTATCAGCTACAAGGAGACAGAAGCAGTGTTCTGCCTCACAGATGAAACTGAGGGGTGCCCTCACAGTTTATCACTAAAGTGCCTTGAAGCCCAATGGCCCTCACAGAGCTGTAAATGCTCCCTCTGAGACTGGTACAGTTGCAGCATTTATTCATTTTTCCACAGCTTCTTGGATGTGAACATTGTTTGTAGTTACTTTACTACTGCTGTCATTGTTGCTAATTTTTTGAGCCAAGGGACACAATAATTTAGAAGAGGGATTTTGTACAGAAAACAATATTATCCTCATTAATGGAAGAATCTCACAGTTCACTGTAGCATAGCTTCCAGAAGGCTGCAAAAATGAGTTGCCTCACTCACGCTATCGTCAAACAAGCATGATTTAAAATTCTGGGTGAGAGCCAGAAACAGATAATGCAGACTCCTACGCTCAGATTTATTATGCTTCTGCTACTTAATGTGAGTAGTGGGCTATTATATTCCAGGCGGGAAATGAAGGTTTGTATTATCATTCCTGGGGGATGATTAGAACAGCCAAGTAAATATCCTGTGGCATTGCTGAAGGCTACACCCTTCCCCATCTGATTTCAAGACAAAATAATGGCAGACAGCATACCTCATAGTGAATTCTTACACCTTCTGAGTATATTGTTGACTCTCAGGTAATTGTGCAACTGTCAGAAGAATGGGCGTATTTATTCCCTGCTTATTGGTAGTAAGTCTCCTAGGGCAGGAACAGGAAGGTAGCTGTTTACACAACCAAAATGAGGAGAATGCTAAATTAAAAGGGCATTGCCATAGAAAAAGTAAGTTTCCAAGGAACCATGGTTCCCTTGGCCCATTTGCATCAGCACCAACAATGACAAATGTCATACTCTGCAGGAAATGTATGGGGTTTCTGTGCTTATTACCACTTAAACTGCCATTCCAGTGGTTACCATAAATGCTAGTTCTAAATTGTGTTAACACCGCAACTTTAGTGAGATCAGACTAGGGTATGTTACTGAGACATGAGACTGTGAAACAAAGGTGGGCACCTCTAGTTTCCTTGGAACACACCAGCTATATAATGATAAAATTGATCAATAATATAAAGAAATACTGAAACAAGACTTTTTTTTCAGAATACTATTACATGATGCAGTCTTTGTCAAAATAATTTTAAAAACATTGGTATTCCTACAGGAAAATAGAATCAATTCAGCCAGAAAGGTTTATAAGACAATGAGTCAGATTCCCAAATACTTGCTGTCATTACAAGTGACTTTCTTCTGTTAAGCCTACCCTGATTCCAAAAGACTCAATCTTGGTATACGAGAATTACCCTGGTGTAAAACCTATCTCTAAAGCAGGCTTAGACTGAGGGCCAGATTTCAAGAGACTTGCTTTCAGTGTTAAGCAACTTACTCCAAAGCATTGCAACTTCTAAAAGAAACATGCTTATAGCAGATATTTCAAATAGTGCAATGCATAAAATACTGTATACAAAAAATTGCAAAAGTGTTTAAGTGATTTTGCTTGGAAAGATTTCTATAAGTGGGTATAAAGCCAGGTGTCATCTCGTCAGTGAATGCATCTTAGGTTGGGTATTCTTCACCAGCACTGCCGCTGCCCATTCTTTCATAAACAAATACAAAATGTGTTGAAAACTGATGGAATTTCTTTTCTTCATTTGCAGTGTCTTCTGTCTACTGATTTTTTGCTAGTTGTGTTGAAGATTCTGGTTGAATTGGTCAGTACAAATAAGAATTTGCTTCCACTATGAGTAGATGAAGTATAAACATCAAAGGATCGGAATTCCCAAACTGCATTCCCCCATAAAAGGCCAAAAAGCACTTTATAAGTGTTCTTTGTCCACCCACACATGTCTAGAACTTATATATACCAACTCCATGGTTACACCAACTCAAAGATGGGAGAAATTACCCCAAACAGGGCATCACTGCCAGCAAAAGTCACAGACAGTGGTCTCTTCAACAAGTTGAACTTTGGGCAAATGAGGCTTAAGAATGCAATCTTTGTCCACCCGTAGGTTACCCTAAGTATTTATCAGTTCCGTCTTTGCTTCTTAGACATTATAATTTCATTTCTATTTCTACCTCCTGTTTTCATTTCAGGTGTTTTCTAATGATGTCTCTGTTTATCAGTTTATTAGAGAGGGTTAAGGCTGTGTTGTGTTTCTGAGCTTTATCTTAATGCTTTTGGTTTGATTCCTTCAGGCTCCACTTGCATGTAGTTTGATTCTTATTAGAAGTAATACTGTGTCTGCTTTGAGAAGAGGCATTTAAATAGTGGGCTTAGCCTCTTCTTCTGAGTGTTCATTATTAAAGACCTGTGTCTCATTATACAGTCATGAGTCAGTGTGTTGAAGAATTATTTTTTAATGAAAGTAGCTTATCTTGCATGATGCCTAAATAAAGGGAAATTTGCATGTATTTTGTATGTGCTCCTGTCTGAGAAAAAAGAGGTACAATTACAGTGAGTGGAGACAGTTTCTTTCATACAGTTTGAGTATGACACTTCATTGCGGTGTTTGCAACTCTGCAGTAGTATGGGACAATTAGGTTTTTAACTCGGAAGTGATGTAGAAGAATGTAGAACATGGAGATACAGTTGCATTGGCTTCTTACGTCTGTAGTGCACATTTTAGACTCATTGAAAATACTGGCATATTCTTAGTAGAGCAGGAGTAACCTGCATCACGTCCTACATATAATTCCTGTGCCAAAGAACAATTTCTGCAAATCATAAAATTAAATAAGGTAAAAAATAGCCAGAGACTTAATACATGACTACCCACTTACTTTCTGTGTTTATTCAACTGTGTGTGTGTGTGTGGGGGGGGGGGGGGGGGGGTCCTACCTATTTAAGTAATCGAGGTTTAGAACTTCGAATTTCATATGGCCAAAACCATACGATGGAAGTTTTAAAACTTCGAACACTTAAACAGAGATGTCCATACAACGCAGAATGGGAATATTCCCTTTTCCTTACTGTAGTGTGATCTAGGAGTTCGTATATTTTAATAGTGAGGGGGCACAGGGGGGCTTGCCCCCTGCATATATGTGTTTTAATTTGTTTTTGTTTCTTTTTTTAATGTTCGAAATTAAAAAACTTAGATCATATGGTCCCAACCATATGAGTTCAAAATTTTGTAATTTCGATCATTCAGTGTAGATCCGTGTATAGGGAGGGTCTGTGCAAATATGAGTAAACACATCTATTCATATTTTAGTGCATAGTGCATAGGTGCAGGTAAAATTTTGTCTGCCATTTGGTGTGTGTATTTGCATTTTGCACATGTGTGTGTGTGTGTGTGTGTGTGTGTGTGTGTGTGTGTGTGTGTGTGTGTGTGCTGGGGATGTTTGTGTGTGCGTGTGTGTGTGTGTGTGTGCTGGGGATGTTTGTGTGTGTGTGTGTGTGTGTGTGTGTGTGTGTGTGTGTGTGTGTGTGTGTGTGTGTGTGTGAGAGAGAGTGTGTGTGTGTTGGGGGATGTTTATCTGTGTGTGTGTGTGTGTGTGTGTGTGTGTGTGTGTGTGTGTGTGTGTGTGTGTGTGTGTGTGTGTGTGTGTGTTGGGGATGTCTGTGTGTGTGTAAGTGTGTGTGTGTGTGTGTGTGTGTGTGTGTGTGTGTGTTTATGTTGGGGATGTTTGTGTGTATGTGTGTGTCTGTGTGTGTGTGTGTGTTTATGTTGGGGGATGTTTGTGTGTATGTGTGTGTGTGTGTGTGTGTGTGTGTGTGTGTGTGTGTGTGTGTGTGTTGGGGGATGTTTGTGTGTGTGTGTGTGTGTGTGTGTGTGTTGTGTATGTTGGGGGATGTTTGTGTGTGTGTGTTGTGTGATTGTGTGTGTGTGTGTGTGAGTGTGTGTGTGTGTGTGTGTGTGTGTGTGTGTGTGTGTGTGTGTGTGTATACTGTTACATGTATTATTCTCTAAGACTCTTCTTATTTCTGGCAGGTGATTCTCTTGACTATTACATGAGGGCTGCTGATCATTCTCGTGACTTGTTCCCATCTTTATGCCTGGCGTATTGATATAGTATGGGCTGCAGTGGTTGCTGTGGAACTGTGCATATTAGGTTACACTATGAAGTATGTAAGAGTACTTTAAAAACACACATGCACACAGCCTCTGTCTCTCCACATCTAGCTCACCGTCCCTGAGGACAATCTGATTTCATTGTTTTTCTGCCAGTAGATGCGAAAATCTAATCTCTTCTAAGGCCTGGAGAGGTGACATAACCGTCTGTTATAAAAAAATTACTTCAGCTATTCCAGGAAAACCAGACATATTCAAAGGCAGGGTTGGAAGGAGAATGTCAAAATATGTTAGTGAAGTGAAATATTGTTTAATTAAAATGAAAAAAGTATGCAGATTACTTTTAAAGGACAGAAGGGAGATATTATATCACTGAGTTAGTACCCTGCTGCGGGAGTGCATGAGGCTATGGCAATAAAAAGGATAAGATCTTAAGCAGGTACTTTTTTTTGCAGATTTGATCAAAGAACTTTATAGGAGCTAGCTCCATAGTATAAATCAATAAAACCCTGATTAAGGCCCCCCCTGCTAATATGAGATTGGTTGTAGGTCCGATTTCCCCAGGTGCCAGTAAGAGAAGGCAGGAGTAAGCAAATGCGGCCGTCTCACCAATTCTAGAGGTAGGTGCAGGGTTGAAGGTGGCCCAATCTGTTACAGTGCTGATACCTGTCAGGACCAGGACCATTCACTTCATTGCTGGGATAGGGTCAGGATCATTGGAAAATGGTTTCCCTTAACCAAGAGTGTTTAACTTTGTATGGCAGGGCTATCACCGAGTTTCCTGGCCTGGGGACTTTTAGGGCAATCTGCAGTGGGTGAAGCCAGACATTCAGGCTACTGGCACATTCAGGCTACTGGCACAAAGGAAGCCCTGGCAAACAGAAGGATGTTGTACAGTGTGGAGGGGATGGATCAAACAATGTCTTCTGGCTGCCCAAATGAAGTCCGTTAACCTAGATGCTCCTCTCTCTTACACACAGTGACCCAGACGTGGACTGCTAAAATGGTAATTTCCTCTTAAAGGATGGGTTCTTCACAGAGTGATGTGAGATGCAAATGGCACTGATGGGCCAGAGGAAATAGTGGGTTAATAGATAAAGAAGGCTTGATAGTTGTCAACACAAGAGGCAAAAAACACATCGAAAAAAATCTCTGTATGGCTTTCTGAGCTATACTGTGGTATAGGCAACTGCAGTACATTTAAAACAGCTGAATAGTTATATTGTGGAGAACTGAAAGACACTATTTAGGAGCATTCTGGGAAAAACATAATGCAGTTCAAGCAACAAAGGCCCCATATTACCAAGAAGGGGGCTTGTAAGAAGATCTAGATAGCCAATAATTTTGATGCCCATTTGTTATCTAGGTAGGCCCACAATCTCTTTTCAAGGGTGACTCAGGACAAAAGTCACACATTTGTTTTTTGAGGGTTGATGGAATGAAACCCTATACCACAGGAACCACAGCTCACAGGTTGATCCCTCTGTGCTTACTCCAAATGAAGGACTAGAGCAAAAAAAATAAATAAATCGCAGAAATTAATTCTAAACAGTGAAACATTTTGTCTTAATGGCACTTAACTTCTCCTCCAAGTGCAAACCACTAACAATATATTTTGATAATTTTATTTGAACTGCCTGTACTAACTCAAACAATGAAATTAGTTCAAAACACAGAACCATTTATTTTTAAACCCACTTAAATTCACATCCAAATCCAAGCCAGTAGCATTACTTTTTAATCATTTTATTTGTGATACCTGTACTAACATACGATACCTACCCTATTCTGTATTTATATGTACTGCAATATATTAGATGTAGTTAGTGTGGGCACAACAGTCAGCAGTCACTGGAAAATGTGTAGTTTTTTCATATAAACTGTCAGTAGACTTCATACAGCAAACTTGGTTATTGCTGCACTCTAAAGCGCAAATGGCGAAGTCTGAATTTTTTTCCTCGGGGAAAAATTCATGGGGCCATACACAAAAAACACAAACTGTGTAACTATATATACCAACTCTGAGATTGCTCTACATTGGGGAAGGGCAATTCCTGATAACGGCCGACTGAATTTTTTCCCAAGGAAGACATTTGCAGATGTGGCCATTTGCACTTTAGAGTGTTCGCTCTTTAGGGGTCGATGATTATATGTTCGAAAAGTCTCTTCAAACATATAATATAGACCTCTTTATATTGCAGTCATAGACACAAGGTAGTGGTACAGTACTTTACAGCATCTAGAAGCAGACTGATGGGAACTGTTGAGATTAGTAAAATGGTTAATGTATTTGCCTCACAGACACAAGGTACAGAGGTTGATTCTTACCTTTGGATGGGAAAATGTGGCTATGCTTAAAATGGCCCACAGAGGCAAATAGCCTAGCATGAACCTTTGAATGAAGATAGTAAACAGAAACCAAAAACTATGAAGAGGATGAAGAACTTAAACAGAGATCTAAAAGAAGTTGCATTTTCTATAATATGCAATATTGATTTAAAGAATGGACTGAGAGGATTGGAAAGAAGAAAGTTATGAATTAATTTGATTATAATGTAGATGCTGATGTAACTGTAAGTGTTAACTTACATTTTAAGGTTGCTTGGTACAAGCTTTGGTCAACATCTTAAGAGGGCTGAATCAAAATTAACTATGCCAATGGAGGAAGATTCTATTCGGATGCAAGTGGGCTGCTGGAATGGAGAGATTATGATGGGTAAAGGAAGACTGCAGTGGAGCACTGAGTACAAGACATGGTTATGTTAGATTATTTGCATCTATACATAGTGAGTATTTCATATTTGTGGTTGTTAATGATGCTTAATGCACAGGGCCAGGTTTTGCATATATGTTTGAGTAGTAAGAAAGGCAGTCTGACCATTTATCTACTATGACTATAGAACTTACCTTTGTATGTTTCCTTAATATAAAGTTTTTTTGTTCCTCTTTTTCACAGATGTGGTAGTTTCCATTCTTATATTATTTGGGAGTATGCTTCATTTAGCTGGAATTATTAGAAACTGTTTTTTTAACCAAATGACATCTTACTCTGGTGACTGCTTCACTATAGTTGTCCTTAAGTTCATACAGTGAAGAATTAATATTAAGCTCATTTGATAAGGAAGGCCAGTATCTGCTATGGAGCTAGTTGAATGTAAGTGATAAAAGAAGCTTTTTATTTCTTACAGTGTCAGACAACTTTATTTCTTAAGGGTTTAATAATAATGTTCAAATCCTGGAGATAAGTTGATAAAATAGCAAATTTTATTTATTGTGATTTGATCGACTAAATTATTTTTCTTGGAGTATAGTGTGAATAACAGAAGCTTATATTCAGTTCTTAGAATGTGTACACACGTTATGCTAGGGTAGACCCAGCTTCTGTGTTTAAGGAATTTGAAATAGCATAGCAGGTCATTAATTGTTTGCTAACATTAAGGGGAATTATCTCAGACTGTCGATAACATGTGCTAGCTAAGTCAAGATAGAGACCAGGGACAAAACAGGTCTGAGGCTGCTTTATCTTACTGTTGACTGAACTGTATATATTTATGATATAGTTGTGTTTAACTTTTTGTTGTGTCCAACAGAAAGTGACAGCTGTTTTTGTGCAGTAAAGAGTAAGTTTATCCAGTACATATGAACAGAGTTTGTTTACATTTGCCTATTAGTGGTTTTTCGACTCTTTTTACTGTTCTCACATGTGGTTTAGCATTAATGTCATCAACATATAGTAGTATAGCCTCTGAAGGTATTGTATTAGTTATGTAATTTATAAAAAGTAAGAAAGGTAAGCGGCCAAACACTGTTGGGGTACACCAGACTGAAAATATTAGGTGAGGTGATGTTGTCACCGTTCAAGATAGAGAATACAGTCATGAATGTAATTTGACATCTGTTTCAGTACTTTGTTACTGAATCTTCATTTCACTATTATGATTTACTGCTGGAAATGCCCATTTCATATTTATAAAGATGCCTACTGTAACCTTTCAAATCAGGAAGGAAGTTGTTTTATATATTTTCCTTTATTTAGGCATGTAATTCTTTTTAAATATCTTTGTTGATGAGCATGAATGGAGATGGGATGAAAGTCCTGAATGGTAGCCATGCTAGGGTGGGGTACCATAAGGGTATATTTAAATTGTTGCAGTGTAGCTCCTATAGTAAGAGAAAGGATGCAAATATGGATGAGAGGCTTGGCAATTATGTCAGCAGAATGGTTTAGAAATGAGGGTGAAGTGAATTTGCATTAGGGTTACTTTTTCTAAGGTTTCTTTAGAAACTCTTTCACTGACTTGTAGGGATTTTTTGAAAGCAAAAAAAGGGGATGGATACAATCATTTTGCTGGTAGCTATTCTCATTATAGTCTGTGGGTGTCATAGTCTCTGGGCTGGTATAGACAGGTATGGAGATAAAACTTCTGATTTTCTGGAGGAGGCAGGTATCTATTTTGTTTGGGCTTTTGCCACTACTGAAGTTATCAAGGTTAGCAATGTCCTTTTACCTGCAAGAAAATTCTGAGATTAGAAGACATAACTTGTTTACTTCTGATTCTTTTGTTTAGTACTGGGAACACATTTATTTAAAATATTCTATAATTTAGTGATAAAGATTTCTAACGTTCTGGTTGTGTCACTTTCAAGCTAAAAACAATTCTAGTTCAACAAGTCCGTAATTTTCCTGCAATTCACAAAAGGTTCTAGTTTGAAGTTCTCTATAAAGTAGTTTGAGAGCTCTAAATGAAATGGTGATAAATATCAGGTTAGGGTAACTTACAGAGTTAGGAAAAACAGTTTGTTTGATAGTAGGTAGGTTGAACCTGGTTGGGGATAAGAGCAACTGCGTTATCAAATTCATTGGGAAATTCCTATAAGTCTGACTCATTATGATCCAAAAAAGGTCCATGATAAACTCAAACAAGATAATTTGTTTTTGTTAGAAATGCGTATGCTGCTGTCCATGGTACTTTCAAATGTAGTTGAGTTTGGAGGAGGAGGACTGTATGTTGTTGCAATGTGGAATTTTATGGAGTGGCTCATTTGCAAATGGAAAAGAATCCAATTGGGGAGTCACATTCTGGGATTGCATTTTGACCCCAAAGATTGACTCTGTATTTTGATTTTTTTTCTTGAACAAATCCAACCTGCTTTTCTTCTTGGCCTGTTATTGATAAAATGTAGACTGGAAGTAACTGGCAAGGCATTGATTTATTTTAGCCAGAATTTAAAAATTCCTAGCCTAGTCCATGCCTTTAGTGTCCTATTTTTTTTAAACTTTGTCTTTAATGTAGCAAACCTTTATGCCTTTTCTTCATGGAAAAGGGGACGACTGAGCACTTGTTTTATAGACATGTTGAGGTCTGGGTTTATATCACCTGCTGTTAATAGTTTCAGATTTGAAAGGAGCATGTTGGTAATTAGCTGGAGAAAATGGAAAATGTATTGTATCAAATCCTGCATTAGTTCTGTAGTATGAAAGCTGTTTTTTGTATACAAGGATGATGCTGAATTGCATTCTGACAGAGATCATATTTTAAAAGGCTTTTAAAAGAAGTGGTTGAATTATTTGGGATTGGTTTGTTTCAGATTTGCTTATGGGATTAAAATGTTTTTCCTCTTTAGTGATTTTGTCAGTCTGTCAACTTGTTTTATACAGGGGAGTTAGAAGTGAAAGAAATGTGATTATCAGTAGTGCTTTGCTTGATTTTGCTTAATGATGAGGGCTATTTGGAAATTAAGCTGACTTCATTCATTGCCATTTTAGTGACCCATCATGGTTCAATGGTTCTGGAGAGCTAGGGAAGATCAGCACTCCTGGAGGAAGACTAAGGGTAGTTCAGTAGTTCTGATAAACTAATAGGCCAGATCAAGCTATAGAAGAAATTAAAATCTACTTTACAAAGTAATGTCAAGGACAACAGTGAGGGAAGAAATAAGATATAGTGGGCTGGATAGGTTGAACTGGTTATTAATTAATAAGCTAGTAAACAAATAAGATATGTGGTAAGTAAATAGAGATAAGATCACACCTTACTTTAGATATGCCCCGATTTCCTTCTGTTGAAAGGTGTGAACAGAATATTGAAAACATCCAGTTTACACAACTGTTTTTGTTCTGCAAGGATACCCTGGCAACTATTATTTGAACTGAGGAAGTTGAAACCAAGTCTCTGGCAGCTCTGTCTCATACGATGGGGATGGTCATCACATCCTGTCAGGAGTGACTTCAGGTGGCGGTCTAAGATGCAGCAATCTACTTGGTTTCAGAAACATCATGCTGGTAGAATACAATGGGAATGTCTTTTAGAGAGTATTTTGTATGAGTTGTGCAGTAAATAAAAAAAAAAACAGCATTATTCCTGGCCATAGTTGGTGTAATATCATCCCTGTGTCAATGCACAGGGATTGCAACACTTGTGTGGGTTGGTCATTTGGATGGGGAACATCAGTCAGAGCAGAGGGCTTACTGGTCACTCTAGGCATAAATTACTAGAAGCCCACTGATGATGAAAGTGAATGCATTTATGTAAGAGAAAAAAAAATAAACAAAATGCTATATAGCAGCAAAATTAAGAACTCTTATTTCTGCATAATGCCATAATGTTGCATTTCCTTATAACGATTACAGTGCTTCATATCAGTATACCTTTGAAGCAGATAGCTTTAAAAACATAAAACTAAGAGTCAGCATGCTAAATTTATCATCTGCATTTAATTATTATTCAGTTCTATGGAGGAAAAAAAAAAGCTTAAGACTCACTCATTCTGAAAGCAAAAAACATACTTTTTTGAAGGATGTATGCATTATTATACTATTTTATTTAAAATTATGAGTTAAGCCATACTCCAGTTTAAGGCAGGAGTATCATAGCAATGCAAACCCTTTTTCAAAACATACTGTTGTTAGGTACTTGTGTAGAAGGGGCTGGAATTTCACTTAAAATGCAATAGACTGTGACAGCATTTTCTTGTGGCAGTAAACCATGGATTGCTAATTTTTACTACAAGTCCCAGAGAGGAAGCTACTGTTGGAGCATATAACTGGGCCATCAGACATGTTCTATTTTCTTCCTGCTGTCATAATTATATTCCCACATCTAGAAGGAAAAAAATGGAGAAAGAAATGCAATCTGATAAGAAAAAGTCATAGACAATTGAGTGACATGGATTACAATGTGTTTGATTTTCAATCAAGACAGTAATCCCCTAAAATCAGAATAAAGATACTGTATTCCGAAAGAAATATATTTTGAGAGATACATAGTAAATGTCAATGCTGTCTTATTGATTTATGTTCCCATATTTCATGTTCAATTTCCATTTCATTTTCACATGAATATCTTGTTGCCATGAAATTCCAACTGTAGCATAACTACTTTTCTGATGGTTGATTGGTAATTTTGCATTGTATATATTACAAATATTAGTGTCCTCATTTCCGGAAGCCAGTCAAATCAGATCATTTATTGCTTACTTATTTACTTATTTAAAATAATAGGTTGGTTAAGAACAAAGCATCAAAGAACAAAGGAAATAATAAACAGATAGGAGCAAACTGGATTAATTCACCAAAAATAAGTGCAACCACAAAAACACATGAATTACATTAACAATAAAGATGCACAGCTATTCAAAAGTACTGGGTACACCTCTATCAGTGTCTACCTACACATTCCTGAAAAGATGGAACATACAAACTCCTAAAAGCTCAAATTCACATGCCAAAACAAAGAAGGCAGATTGTTCCATAAGACTGGAGCCAAATAATAAAAAGAAACATGGTCTGATGTTTCAAGCCTAGTCTGTGAAACGGTCATCAGTCCTTCCCCCAATGACGTGTAGTACCTAGCTGTGATATATGGTATTGCCAGCTGATTTACCTGAGCAAGACACAAACTGTGAATGGTATGGAAGGTGAGGGCCAATATTTTAAAAATATACTTTGCCACTACTAGAAGCCAGCATAAATCCCATCAAAGCAAAGGTATATGGATGGTCCTAGAAGAACCAGTCAATAATCCGGCCACATAATTTTACATTCATGCCAAATCACCTCAGTAAACCTGAGGTACTGGGCATTACAATAGTTCATGTTGGACAGATCAACCAAATTTACCAACTTGGCCAAGTCCAGAGATTGTATAAGATATTTTATCTGGGTGATAGTCCTAAGTTGGAAATATGGTTTCATGATTTTAGAAAAGACCTAGTTCTTTTGAATCAATTTGTTATCAAGGTTCATGTACAGAACATAAAAATGAGACATTAAATTCTGGTGTCTTGCATTTTTTAATTTTTCCAAGTCATTTGGGTTTCTAATACCATGACAGGAATGGACGTCATTCCTAAGTCAAAGTACAATTAAGGTTCATGAAATTAGTATTGTTTCAGTCTTCAATGTTAGCCAAAAGTGCTCTTTGTAGTACTCACAATGTGCCCAGTAATAACTCCTCCTGCAATTCATATGGAGTTACATGTATTGGTAACATATCCAGTATTACTGTAAATTCTTTTTTATAAGACCTGTTGCTCCTACTACTACTGGAAATGTTTGGTTGTCCTTCTTCTACATTGCCCTCATCTCTGCCTGCAGATCCTGATATTTTATGGCTTTGTCTCTCTCTGTACATAAGACACTATAGTCACTGGATGTAGCAATTTCAATAATCAATGCTACTTTTGTCTTCTTTTTATGGACTACTATGTCTGGTTTTCTTCCATCTAGTTTTTGAACTGTTGGTAATGGGTGATCCCATGTGATATAAACCATCATTTTCTGTAATGCTTTGTGACTGATGTTTCCAATGTCTTTCAGACACTTCACTACCATAATGTTTGCACAATCCCCAGTGTAACAGTCTTGCCACATTATTATGTCTTTCAGTATACAGTCATTCTGCCATTAATATGTCACAACTAGCAACAAGGTATGCGACTGTTTCCAATTCTGTTTTACAGAGCCTACATTTGCCTGTTTCTCCCACATGTTCAATGGACTTTGTAAACCAACGTGTACATAACCCACTTTATTGGGCCGCCAATATTAACCTTTCATCTTTTGGTTTGAATGTGCCTTTCCTTAACCATTCCTGCATTCAATCCTGATCAACATGAGGTTGTACCAGGAGTTTTCTATACTTGCAACTATATTTATGCATTTTCCACATTTCTTCCTTTCTCATCTGAACCTTTACCTTATATTCTTTCTTTTGTTTTTTGGCACATTCAGTTGCTGCCTGATTTTTATCTCCTTCTGGTTTGATTTCCACTCCCACTTTCCGATATGCTTCTGCTAGACTAAGCAGGGAAGTCATGTTAGATTTATTCTCCTCATATTTCAAAACTGTCACTACATTTGGGTCTTGTAAGGTCAGCAGATATGTGTGCAGTCCCATGATTGCAGATATATACATATAATCAATTTCAAAGAGGCCCATACCTCCTTCAGAACTGGGAATATATAATTTTGGTATACACTGATTTTTATAAATCAATTGATGAGCATGAAGCATCCTTCTTGTAGCAAACTCGTTTATAGCTTGAATATTGTTCTAGATGTCAATGTTGTTTTCAGAATTGATTTAAATCTTCTAAAATATTCCTTACTAAGTTTTATTCGCATTTGTTCATGTTTTATTGTTGATCCTTCATCAATTCCCAAATATGTATACACTCCCTATTGCTCAAGTTCTTTTATATCACATTCTAGTCCCAAACTGATTTCTTGATGCCGAAGCTTTCCTGCTTTAAAGGTTGCTTTGGCACATTTATCAAGACCAAATACCATTCTTATATCATGTGAAAAGGTTTTGACTACTTATCATTGGGGTTTCAGTTCCTCATCTAATGAGATATAAAATTTTAAATCATGGACAAAGAGAAGATAAGAAGTCTTTACATTTTGTTCTTTTCTAGGAGCCAAATTATAAACATGGCCTAACGGGTTAAATAGACGAGTTAATGGGTTAAGGGCAAGACAGAATAGCAGCAGTGACAGGGAGTCACCCTGGAATATCCCCTTTTAATTTTTATCCCTGGAATAATAGTTTATCCTTTATCATGGCTTAATTGCAAAGTAGTTTGCCTCAGTTTCACGGTCACTATAATGTAGTTGAACAATGTCTTATACATTTTTAAGCACTCTTATCTATGAATGTGAGATACTGTCAGATGCTTTTTTATTGTCAATCTATGCCATACTTAGATTTTTCCCATTTTTACAGTCCTCCATTATGACTTTATTTAGCAACAGGGGTCCAGGGAAGTAAATACTGTGGGAAGAAATAGCCAGGGTATTGTTATGGCTAGGCTTGCGTAGGCCCTAGGTCTGATAGCCTAGTACCAACCTATATGACTTTCTTTTATTACCCTTTTGTTCTATTGCCATGATTGAATTTTCTGTGAATGGTATGGATGGTGAGGGCTAATATTTTCTTTGTCTGCTCGAGAGAAGATGGTAAGTGGCCCTTGATGCCCCTATATAAAATCAAAGGAGACATCACAGGATGATGCAAAGATGACATGGTCATGAGAAGAAGCAAGGCCTCAGCCATTGAGAGATTGACCATTATGTGATTAAGACTTAACCAACAGACAATTAAATCTAATCCTCAAGAATGATGAAGTCAGGAACTTGGTCTTGAGGGATGAAGATGTATAACTGTATATCATCAACATAAGACTAATATATGTAATTTTCCCGTACCTGAAAAATGGTCACTGTTATATTATTAATTGCTGCTACCGGAGCTGTTTATAAAAACAATATGAGCAAATAATTTCTTATAGAAGTGAATAGCATTATTTCATTTTTTTTCTTTAGTCTGTTTTTTCATTTTTTTGGGCAATACATATCCCCAGAATTTTTGAAAGTACTTACCTATATTTGTACCACACAGGGGGTAGATACTAAATTATTAAAAGTGGTGACATGTTGGTCTTACTATAAAGGTACTGGGTAAACTAATTGTAAATGTGCTTCTGCTAACACATGATTTTCTTATTACTGTTATGGTAGTATTCCAGCAAGAAGGGTCACTTACCATCTTCCTTACAGCAGACAGCCTTTCTACTTCCTCCTAGCATGTTACATCTCATATGGATCATACAATATCATGATTAATAAAATTAGGACATATGAGTCCAGAAAAAAACTATTGGCTGTACCTCCCCAAGTCCTGGATGCCTTTATATGTAAATTCACACCGGAAAGTCTTTAATCAACCTCCCCTCATAAACCTTCAAAATATTCCTCCAATAACAAACTCATACCACACATTTATAAGAGCTAACGTATTTCTAATTTGAATACTTTTTTTGTTTCATCTTATTTCTTTTCACCAGAGAATGCTGTCCCCTAACCTTCCATTTCTCACACCTTATCTAACATGTTCTTCCAGTTTTCATCTATCAACTCTATCCAAAATCTGGCACCATTTATTAAACAAAGACAAAACTACTGCAAAGAAACATATACTTCTATTCCTATACCAGCTGTCACAGGATTTCTGCATCATTCTCACTTCTGACTCTGTACCATTCTTCATACTAACATATGTTGCACCTTTACAGCCACCGCCACCCCTTTCACATAAGTATTAACACTATCTGCATAAGCTAATGTTTTAATCTTGGATATTTCCCAACCACATGCTGTTAATATCAGAGTTGTTCCTCACTGAGACTTTCAATAGCAAATAGACTTTTAGTCTGAGGAAATAGGCCCTCTCTGTTTCCAACAGATGACATTCCCCAACCAGATGTGTATGTTTAAGGCACTAGTAAATTTGTCTCAGTGCACCTGTGTGTTCTAAGAATTTTATGCAGCAATCACTGGATACCTCCTGGCACCTCAAATTTGTTAAATAAAAATATCATGACTGACTCACTGAAAGGCCTTTTCTTTGTCTAGTTTTGCAGAAACCACTTACAACTTCTTTCATATTATCAGTTCATGAGAACAATGTTATTTTATCTTAGGCTTGCTGACTAACAGCAACATCCAGGTTGCATTGCTAAAATATAAATTCCAGGCTCCATTTATAATATCAGTTTAATAGTGTACCACACTAATGCACAAATCTGCAGCAAAACAGCAGTACTAAGACTCACAACAATGCAAACATATAATGTTAAATCAGTATGAAGCACAGAAATATAAACATATAATGATAAGTCAGTATTACCAGTAAATGGGAAGTATTCTGAGAAGACCAACCAGCATGTAATGCATATATATCACTATCAAACAGCAAATTCAACAGAACAAGATTTTATATATATATGTATATATATATATATATATATATATATATATATATATATATATATATATATATATACACACACACACACACACACACACACACACATATATATATATATATATATATATATATATATATATATACACACACACACACACACACACACACACACACACACACATATATATATATATATATATATATATATACACACACACAAACACACACACACACATATACATATATATATATATATATATATGTTTATACTATTTTCTGCAGGTGGATGTGCAAGACCCTTGCATACTATATGCCACTATTATGTCATCCTAACTCTAGGAATGCAATGAAAAAAACAAGTATTCCATTTTCTCCAAGGTTTTGAAACCTCATGGGTAGAATACATCAGTAATGGGAGTACTGAGGCACAGACTCTCATGGAGGAGTGTGCAGGTAAGTCTACCCATTACAAAGCATTGTCTTCATATTCTAGTAGCTACATTAATGAGGTTCAATTTTGTGTATGGCTGTTAAACTGGGATGTTTCAACCTTTAGTAACAGACCATATTTCCTGCAGGTCTTTTCCTTTTGACAGTATAAAGGTCAGAGATGATATGCTCTTATATTCTATAAGGATGGTGCTTTGTTTACTAATATTTTACGTCCTGGGCTGTGACTGCTTCTGCCCTCACTCTGTATTATTTGTCTCTGTATGTGACTGTTGCTGACACTGAGGACATGTGCTTTCCTGACCTTTTGTGAGACACGCACAAAACATATGCTTCCAAGACAAACAGCTTGTTTGATCTGTGTGCCGAGTTGTAATTTATAACCTGCATATACTTAATCTGAGCAGATGTGCAAGGACCTGCATGTATTACACTTGGCTTGTCTACATCACTTAGGCTAACAACTCTGCTTTGCACACCAACTGCATGGCTCTTTATCCCTCAGTGCACTGTTGCATGCCTTTACCATTCATGCTAATAAGTGACATTCTTCTTATGCAGATGTGGATACCATTATGCTTGATAGGGTTGCCTGTTTGGCATTTACCAAATGGATCCATTATCTTCTCTATCTGAACCTGCATCATTGCTGAGTATGTGGTTAGTGGTTGGCTGTTGAATTTTTATTCTCAGATGCTTTTTTTCCAGCCTCTTGGCTTTTGGGGCAGTGTAGCCTGACCATACCTTTAACTAAATGGTATCAACGTAATACTCAAAAACACTATTTAGTGCTTTGTTATTTTAGTACACTGCTTGTCTGCAGTATCAGTGGCAGTCACAATTTATATTAATAGTTTTTACTACATCTGCCTGTCTCATATCATAAAAAGTTAACAAAGGATAGTGTTAACCAGAGGCTTTCTGGCTTAGACCATGCTACTGTTAAATCAGTAACTTGTGCACAAAATACAAGATTAAAGAATTGTATTTAAACATTGCAGATACAGTTTTGCTTAGACTTAAAGAGAAAGAATTTAGGAGAAACTATATCACAAGAATATTAAAGGGATAGTCTGCTTAGTTTGAGTACTAGCTACAAATCCATGCTCATGTGAAGTTCTAAGGTATAATATGGATATAAGATAATGAGTGATGGATAGAGGAAAGGGGTCCAGATTTAGGGAATGAAATGTGCACACATTTACAAGATGCTGAAGATATGAAATGAAAATGTAGTGTGTTTTGTCATGTATACACACACATATATATATGTGTGTGTTTGTACATACATGCATACGTGTTTGCATGTGTGAGTCGTGTGTGTGGGGGGTATACATATCTACATGTTCAGTGAGTGTTGTGCACACAAGAGCATCACAGTACTGTGATGGTTGTGACACTCACTCCAGCTATTAATGTATGACATTTCATGACTACTACAAACATGACAAAAACTTGCATAATCCGTAGATATAAAGTGTTGCCACCATCTTAGTACGTATGATGGTTTGACAGATGTGAGCTTTATTCTGTTGGCATGGCATGGAGAAACCAGAAAAATGTCAAATTAAGAAAAGAAAATGGATTAAATAATCCTGTATTATCAAGAAGGAATATGACTTCCTCTGTTATATGTTGCATACTCGGCTGTCAGCAGACATGATTAAATTTCATACTTGAAATGAACAAAACATTTCCCTAAGGACGGGATTTGGGTCTTAATCACTTGTTACAGCCTCTGTAAGTTTAATCAGTTTGTTACAGAACACTCCCTCTAGGATTCATGTTACTCAACAGTCTGGAAATATTTTTTCTGCTTGTTTTTCATGAGGAAGTAATACAAGAAAAACAGAATCATATATATAGATGTATAAGGTATAGCAGAAATCTTTGGACATTCTCTTATTTATTTATGCCGGTAAAGATAAAAGAAACATTTTGCTGCAAAAAGACAGGTTTGGTCATGGATCAGTAGCATTGACCAAGGTACTGAGCAAACTCTGGCTTAACAGATCTGCCTCAAAAAAGTTCAAGTAGTACAGAGAGGTAGCCACATACAAGTCAGGATGCCCAATTCTCATACAGTACTAGCTTCTGTGAGGGTCTTTTATATTCACTCTCCACTAAACGTCACCTTAGCCTATCTAATGTGGATTCTAGCCACTGCAAATGTATGAAAGTAAGAACATTAACATGCAGTATAGAATATCTCCATTTATTGTACACCACTACCAATTCATTTTCTAAATGTTGTGCCTACTTCCTTAACCTCTGATCTGCCATTACTTGTACACTTGTACACAGTCTAGTTGTCACTTTTTTGCCTCACCCAGTAACTTCTGCTGGATTCCTGTGAAAAAAAGAGGTTTTGAAGGATCTAACATATAATACTTGCATGCCATAGAGAGTTCACTGCACCTTCATGTGGACTGTTACTCCACATACTCATGGCTTTATATCCATGAGACCATCTTTTGTTGCCTCTCAACTACCTCATTCAATCAGCTCCATCTTACTGCTCACTGTTTGGTGGCTATATGGCTTCTTGCTACTGCAAGGCCTGCTCTATTAATCCCCAGTGCCACAAGAAGCTAGTGTAACTGGTACCCAACTCAAATAATTGGTAGTAGAACAGGGAATTAACTGTTTGTTTCTTACTCCATGCTGGTGCAGGGCTCCATACAGTGACATAATCAGAGATTTTGTTGTATATGGTTTGTGTTATACATGTGGGAAACCTGAAACAGAACTCAAAATACACATATGCCTGCCACCTACATACATCCCAAACATTGCCAGCAGGTAGCACAGGTTGTGCAAACACAAGATGTTGCCAGTGAATGGATAATATGAAGTCTGTTGTGCCCATCAGTTTATACAGCTAGACAGCATGCCTCGTGCCTGCTTATCAAAAAAAAAAAAAAAATGCCTTGAAGTACGGCATTCACTGTAGGAAAAACTGATAAAAGTAGTAGCAAGGTGTGTGTGAGTGCATATGTTTACATATACATACACACACACACACACACACACACACACACACACACACACACACACACACACACACACACACACACATATATATAAATATATTAAAACACACACACATTTGAGAGCTTGTTCTTTCATTGAAGAAGCAACTTATTAATCTCAAAAGTTTGAAAATCAAGCTGTAAAAAAAAAACTAATATAAACTACTCTGTGTGTTTGCATGAGGGCAAGCCCCCCCCCCACCATGTTCCCCACACTGCCTGCTAATTATATATGCACACTCCAAGGTTGCAGTACAGTGGAGAAAGGGGAAAGTCCCCAATCACCACTGCGCTGTGATCTCACACAGAAATAAAAGCTGGCATTTACGATAAACCAACTTTGGTTCATAGGTTCATAGGTAGGTACTAGGCTATTGGCCCTAGGGCCTATACAAGCCTAGCCAAAAATGTACCCTGGCTTTCGCCACCCAAGAAAATTATTTTCCTGTGCTCCTGTCAAGCAGAACCACAGAAGTGATCCCTGGGGAGAATTTCCTATTACCCATCCAATCATCAAGATTTTTCTTGAAGAGTGCTAATGAGGAGCTCTGTTTGCATAGATAGGTAGTCTGTTCCAGAGTATGGGAAGTCTCTGGGACAGGAATCTATCCCTCCAGCATGTTCTGTTTATTGTGGTGACAAGGTTTAGGTCCCTAGAGCGTGTAGCTCGGAGGGATTGGGATTTCTTTAAGTGGAGCATGTCCAACAGCTCTGGGTTTGACATAGCTTTGTATGCTAGGCAGAGATCGCCTCTGAGTAGGCGATATGCGACGGAGTAAAGCTGGAGTTTTTTGAGATGGTCTGCGTAAGGCATCTGTTTGAGGCCAGTAATCCTCTTTGTGAGGTATTTTTGTGGCCTTTCCAGTTGTTGTAGATGTCTTGTGAGATACATACCAAAAGGGGCATTGTACTCTATAATGGGTCTAATGAGTGATGAGTAGAGGGGAGCAATGACCTCTTTTTTTCTGGATGAGAAACCTTTTGTGATAAGGTGTGCCACGTAGAAAGGATTTCCTGACCACTTTGGCAATGTGATTATCAAAGGACAGACTACTGTCCACCTGTGTCCCAAGGTCTCTTATCACACTTTCAGTGTTAAGTAGATTACCGCCTATGTGGTAGTTCATGGGTACAGAATTTTTACCAAAGGGGATGACAATGCACTTTTTGGCATTGAGCTTGAGACCATGTCTTTGACACCAGGCATCTGTCTCAGTGAGGCCCTTTTGTAGGATGTCCACATCATTAGGAGTTTCAATTATGGCTCCTAGTTTGCAGTCATCTGCAAATTTAGTTAGCCAAAGACCTTCTGTGTTAGCCTGTACTTCAGAGAAGTAGATACCAAACAGGAGAGGACCCAGGACTGAACCCTGCGGTACTCCACTTGTCACTGGTCTGAAGTCTGATTTGGAGTCTGCTACTTTCACAGTGTGGGTTCTTTCAGTAAGCCAGTTGGCAACCCATCTTGTGACATAGGGACATAGGGATTTATACCTAGTTTAGTGAGTTTATCTATAATTCCAGAGTGGGGGATGGTGTTGAATGCCTTGGCGAGATCTAGATAGGCTGTGTGAACAACCTTACCCTCATCTATGGCTTTGGTGATTACTTCAAAGAAGTCTATCAGGTTTAGGAGACATGATCTGCCTTTTACAAACCCAAACTGTGTGGAGTCCAGGGTTTGGAGATCTCCAATGTCTTTGTTTATGAGTTCCATGATGATACGTTCCATGGCCTTGCAGACGAGGCTCATCAGGTTAATGGGGTGGTAGTTCCCGGGGTCTGTTGTGGCCCCCCCTTTGTGGAGTGGGATAACTGTCGCGGTGTGCCATTCAATGGGCACAAAGCCTGAGGTGAGGCTATGATTGAACATGGTACTTAGGTGGGGTGCCAGTTCATTCTGTAGTTCATGTAGAAGGCAGCCTGGGATGTTGTCAGGTCCCATGGATGCTGTGTTCTTGGCTTTGGAGAGTGAAGTTTTTACCTGTGCAGCCGTGATTACATGAACTTTGCATTCTTCTGGTATAAAGATGGGCCCTTTAGGGGGTGAGAGGGGGGTAAAGTTAGCACTGAACCTATCTGCCAGGATGTTGGCAATATCAGTTGGTTCTGCATATTTAGTGTCATTGTGCTGTAACTCAGAGAAGATCTGAGTGTTGCCATTGAGATTTTTGACATAGCTATAGAATGCTTTGTGGTTGTCTTTAGAATCAGTGGCAATTTTGTTTTCATAACTAGCTTTGGAGGATTTTATGAGGGATCTCAGCTTCTTACTGAGGCTGACCAGGGAGTTCCTCCAATCATGGGATTTTACTCTTTTTTGCAACAGTTTTTTTCTTCTGTTGTAGAGTTTGTTTATAGCAGAAGACCACCAGATTGGCTTCCTTTTTTGGAGGATAGCATCTTGGTTCTGTTAGGGATAGCACGATCCATGCACTTGTGTAAGTGCTTATAAAGTGCATTTGTGTAGGATTCAGCAGTCGTACCTCTATTGTCCATCTGCATGGGTGTCATGAAGTTTGCCACTTCTGTCTTAAGAAGCATGAAGTTGGCTTTGGAGAAATTTTTTATGGTTGTTTTCCTAATGTGGGGGGTGGGAGCGGGATGTGGATGTCTAGGGTGATTAGCTTGTGGTCGGATCTGACAAACGAGGAGCTGACCTCTGGTGTGGAACACCGGTCACCCATGTTGGTGACGACCAGGTCTAGGATATGGCTGCCTCTGGTGGGGGTGTGGATAAGTTGATCCAAAGTGTTGGAATTGATGATTTCCAGAAAACGTTGAGCAAAAGAGTTGGTGCATGAGTAGTTTTCCCAGTTAATGGTAGGGTAGTTGAAATCACCCATTATTAGAGTGTTGGGTTGTACCTTAATATTTTCCAGTGTATCAAGAAAAGAGGAGTGGGAATCCTGGGGCATGGTAGGGGGTCTGTAGCAAACTACAATCTGGATTGCGGTTTTGCCCAGAGTTAGTTGAACTTGGATAATCTCGGATGCATTATGCTGAGCAACTAGCTTGGGGGTGTGGATATCCTTAATGAATATGGACACACCTCCACCTTTAGTGTTTTGGTCCGGGTTTGGTGGCCGAAAGGTGAGGTATGAATTATAGGCTGGTAATGCAGGGGTGCTCTCTGGAGCTTTGAACTTTTATTTCATTTGAGAAAGTAATGTTCAACAAAATGAACATCTATTGTCTCTCTCTCTCTGTATATAAATATATATATATATATATATATATATATATATATATATATATATATATATGTATACATATGCATATACACACATACATATATGTATATACTGAAACACAAACGCATGTACATTTGGGAGCTTGTAGCTTCATCTAAGAAACAACATATATAAAAATAACAACTTATAGAGCTCAAATGTTTGAAAAATCAAGATATAATATACACTACTTTATGTTTTTGCATGGCTAGTGCTCGACAAATGATCATCTACTCTCTCTCTCTCTCTATACATACACACACGCACACACACACACACACACACACACACACACACACACACACACACACACACACACACCATTATGCCTTTAACGCATACTCTCTACCTCCCATCACAGTCCAGTGTGACATTGCACTTTGCAGCCAGAATAACTGTATATGTCACAGAGATTGGACTGTTATGTTGACTATGAAGAAGACAAAGGCAAAAGATGAACATATCGAAATATTTTGCGCATGTTACAGAATAAGTGTTAAGGAAGAAACATAAATTTATTGCTGTAAATCCTTCTATGATTTTCTTTAAAAAGCCTTCTGATAGCATTTAGTACAAATATGATGTCAGTATAAACAACGTAGATTGATAATAAATTATTTATTTAAGGTATTTTATTTTTTCTAAATTAGTATTTTTCCTGCTATGTTAATATCCATAGCCATACTGATGTCATTAGTCATGTTCTATTTCACTCTTTGGAATTTTGATTATAATTATCTGAAATTTAAGAATAAGAGAGATAATAGAATGTGTGAAATATGAATATCCTGTCTTTAAATTTCTACCTAGTGTGTTTTCATACAGAACTCCTGTTATTACTGCAAGTTATGTCTTAGCCTTTTGGTTTGACTTGGAAACCAAATAGGTTCATAGTATCTACCCTCTGTGTTCAGATGCTGGATTAGCAGAATAAACTAAAATCCCATCTAAGTGTCTAACATTGTTTTTAATTGTGTTATAGTACTACTCTGTTCTTCAAGGGCAACTTATTCCAAAGTTTGGCTAATGGAAAAGAAATGAACCTATTATGAGCAAAAGTAGTGCAATTGTCTGATGTGAAGGCAACTCTTGTTCCTCTGAAACCTTCCCAGACTCAAATAACTCCATATTTAGGTAATATTCTAACCTCTTCAACATGAAGTGTCTTAAAAAACAAGCATCATTTTCAGCTTAACTGATAGGAATTGATTGAATATAGATCAAGCTGCTCGAGTGTTTTTTGATAATTTAGATTTTTATCAACTTTTCTTTTAGTGTATCTTCTTTGGACATTCTTTAAAGTCAGAGGATCACAATAAATGTTGACACAGAACATAGAACTAAACTCTAGAACAGGTCTAACCTATGATATAAATATTATGGTAATGGCATCAGGACAGCAGACTGAAATATTTTTCAAAATGAGTTGAAAAAATGCATAAAGTTTTATTTTTTACAATGTATGCATTTATCTTACCAGTAAAGGGTGATAGTCCTTAACTCAGCAACCATACTTAACATTCTATTACCCATTGAGATAGTGACCTCTGGTTTATGTGTACCAAGACATAACACCAATCTTACTAAAATGGCTGTGTAACCCCTTATCACCAAACTGTTTAAAGAAGCATTGAAATTAGTACAGTCATCTAAACAAGACATGCTAACCCTAGTATTTATTTCATCAGCATACTTAAGTCACACAATAAGATTTGTTCAATTAAATAGATAGGAACACAGTAGTGTATAATACTTGGCCCTAAACTGACACCTGAGGTACATACAATAAAATACTAGACTACTTGGATGTAGATCTGTTGCACCCTGTCTAGCTAAAATATTTTATTTATTTTATAATATAGAAGTAAATTTTCAGATCAAATTGAATGATAACATAATAAGGAATGGGATCAAATCTCTCTCTCTCTTTTGGCTTTTCCCGGTTAGGGGGTCGCTACAGCGGATCACCTTGTCCGCTCATGATTGGCAGTGGAGTTTTACAGTGTCGAGTTGCCAGCCCAGCACCCAACCTTCCACAGAAGGCACACACGCACACGCACTCATGCCTAGGGCCAATTTTAGTGTGTCCAATCCACTTGCAGCATGTCTTTGGGGATGTGGGAGGAAACCGGAGCACCCGGAGGAAATCCACACGACCATAGGGAGGACATGCAGACTCCGCACAGAAGACACCCCAGCCGAAGATCAAACTGGAGAGCCTCTTGCTGTGAGGTGACAATGCTAACTGCTTCACCACTGCGGCCATCCAAGGAATGGAATCAAATGCTTTACATAAATCTAAAGATTCCAAGATGATAGCTTTCCTCACAAATTCAAAGAAATCTACTAAATTTGTTAGGGTGACTATCCCTTTTGTAATCCCATGCTGTGATAAATCAGTATATTCTCTTGATTTCATATCCATGTTTAGTTAAATCAGGAGATTACTTTCAAAGCATTTCCCAGAACCAGCATGAAATTAATAGATGTGTAGTTGTTAAGTCAACATCTCCATACTTATGAAATGGAATCAAATTTCCCAAAATTCATGTGTTGGGTAAACAACAGTTTTTGAGTAGGTTATTAAATCCAGGTGTAAGTGAGGGAATAAGATCCTTGGAGAGAATTACAAAGAAAATAAAACAAAATAAAAACTGAAATAGAGTCAGGACCTAGATTAATATTCATTTCAACTTTCCTTGATGATGCATTAACCATTTGTTCAGTAATACCTAAGAGGTGCATGAACTGTTATGTCTGTTATAGTGCTGCATTTGATTACAGCATGTTGGCTCAATGGAATCCAAAAAATATGTATTAAATACATTAGGTAAGTCCTTCCCATCATATAAAACTGTACCATTAGATATAATTGGCCAGTACTGGTGCTGGAACCGTTGTTGCATTTAACATACAAATATATATATATTTTTACTGTTCTAACAACTTGAAAAAAGTATTTGCAGAATTTATCTTAGATTTCTTAATAAAATTCTTTAGGCTTTTACAAGCTGTATTAAGTGGTATTTCATAGAGTAGTAAACTGCATCTAATAAAGTATTACATTTTCTATGTTAAGTAATTTTTAGTGACTTTTTTCACCATGGAAGGGGAGCGTGGTTTGATTTCATGAGCATCGAGATAGCAGAAGAGATAGGTATTATTCATATAAGCACTATCTCATATATAGTTCTAATCACTTCAGTGGAATTCAGATTATAAAACACTGAAAATAGGAAAGTTGAATGGTCAGCATTTCCCAGAGAGTTATGAGACTTGATTTTAATATTTCTATGTGGGATATTTGTTAACAGCAGATTCAGCAAATTACCATGTCTGGTGGGGAAGTGGATCATTTGTACCTGATTGTTACAAATAACTAAACCATGGAATTGATGTTTGGTCACAGTGTAACAGGTTCCAGAGCACCAGTCAGTAATTGGGACGTTAAAGTACCTCCAAACATTGGATTATCCTTATCTAATATACTAGTAATATATTCTAAGAGGCATAATTATTCATCACTGTTCAATTTAGGTCTCCTGTAACAGCCCATGGTTGTCATATTCTGCCTCCCAAAAATGCTCTAATAGCTCTGTAATGATTAGTTCAACTCTGCATACCTTAAGTAACAGCAGAGAAGGCAAGGATTCACAGGCAAAAATAAGAATTTGGCCAACAACCATGCTAGTTCTTCAGCAGTCAGACCTCAAGTACCCTTGCAGAATGATACCCTCACATTGCCATGCCTCACTAAAAACTGTAACAGAACAATTTGATCTGGATGTTAGAACTGAAAGCTCTTTAATTTTATTACTTAAACTAAAGTCCCTAAATTGGCTCGAACTTCCCCCCTTCTCACCTTTAATTAACTAACACTAACACACAAAGTACTGTAGAACCCCACATTTTCACAAACTACATCACTATGTCAACACTGTAGTCTATCTCATGACCTTCACTCTTCTCACGAGTATCTGCTATCTATTTACAACTTCAAAGATCTAATGGTGTTAGTCTGCACTTTCAATGTGTAGCCAAATCATGGAAAAGTATTCCAGAATGAATCAGACTTATAAATATTCTTTCAAGTCTAAGCTGAACGAACACCTAACCAATAATTGGATTTGCCCAAATTTCATGCCACCTTAGTACTCTTTTCTATTCCCTTCTCCCCAGTCTTAATATACTTTTTCTTGATCTATTCCTGCATTGCCTACTTTCTAGCCTAACCTATTTATAATTCCTTAACCTTCTATTGTTCCTCCTCTCTATTCTTACATTAATCTTTATCTATACCAGAAATTATGACTGAAATTTACTACCTAAGTCTCTTGCCAGAAAGTGTATATAGTTTTTATTTTTATTCCTTATTCTGTAATATATTTGTCATGCATTATCATATACCATACATATTAGGAACTGCCTTCTATATAACGTTTGCTCACGTTTATCGCTTGCTTTATATTTGCTTATTTTCTTCATTTATAGTACCCACAAACTGTACTCCTGTGTGATTGTCTTGGTTTTTGTAACCAATGCTGATCTGTAATTCTGTTTAAATTGTACTGTGGAGCTTTTCTCTCTGGGCCTCTGCTGAAAATGGGCTCATACCCAGTTGGACTTTACGGGTAAACAAATGTCAAATAATAAATTATGGATCTCATAGTCAAGTTCCAAGTTGCTGAATATTGTTAAGGACCTGTTTACAGAGTCAAACTCATTAGTGTTAAATGGAAGAGGACAAAATCACTGAGTTTCATAATTAATAATATTTAGGTTTTGAATTATTGCATCGGTTTCAGTCTCTTCCAGAAATGCATTTGTATACTGAAATCCGTTTGAATTGCTTTGTTATAACGCAGACTAATACTTTTTTGCATGTTTTACAATGAAAGTCATAGCAAAGTTGCTTCTTAGGTTTTATGGCATCATAACCTTTCATGCAGCTATATCATTGCCTCAGTGTCCTTTCTTAAGCCCTGACAGATATCATTCCATGTCTCCTACAATAGAACATTTATTACATATCGTTGGATCCATATTGGAAAATGAGTATCTTCTTAAACCATACATGCTACATTTGCAGCATTGGAAAATGGCATTTTCATCAATTAGAGACAGAATCCATGTCTGGACTAATCGGCCCATCTTAAAAATAATACTAAATCTCAACAATAAATAAATCAGTGTGCATTTTCAGATCTTTTTATGCCTGTCGTGCAAATCGCTCTGAGACATTGGACGCATCATGGCATCCTTGAATCCTGCCATGCCCACATTTGCTCACAGACATGGTTCTGTATATTAGTAGCAGGCCTCTTAGCTGTTATCTTGGTGTCTGTCGAGACCCACACACGGTAGCAAAGTAAAAGAAAAAAAAGAAAAGAATGAAAACGCTAGTGCCTCCCTAATCGAGGTTCACGCTAATGTTCTATACCAAACTGCATTAGTTATCTTGCACTGTCTAAAAGTTTTAAAGCAGAGCCCACTCACAAGCATTGCTCTGTATGACTAGTTACTGGCTCCTTAGCCGTTTTCTTAGTGTCTTTCATGACCCACATGCAGTAACAAAATAAAATAAAGAAAACACTAACACCTTTTTAGTCAAGATGCACACTAGTGTTCTATTTAAATAAAATCAGTTATCTTGCACTGTCAAAAATGTTTTGAACACAGTCCTTAAACAGAGTCTGCTTACAGATATGTCTCTGTATAATGAGTTACAAGGTACTTAGTTCTGTTTCCTAGGTGTCTTGTCGATACCCACACACAGCACACGCAGCAGCAAAATAAAACATAAAAAGAAAACACTAGTGCCGTGCTAGAAACGTTAAATGCTACTGTTCTGTATAAAATGAAATCACTTATCTTGCAATGTCATAAAGGCTTTCAACTTAATCCTTAACCAGAGATGAATAATTCTGCATCTCTTAACAGACCAACAATAACATTTCCTTAATGGCACTATCACTGATAAATGATTGAGAAAATGTTCTTAAAACAGAAATTATATTAGAGGAAATAATTCATAGTGCAGTCACTGAAAGTAAGGTACAGCAAAGGTGCTCAGAGATAAATTTCTTGGACACAATAAGGAAATAATTTATCATTAAGGGATTCAGACAAGTGGCCAGACATATTACATTACATCAAAAACTGGGGGCAACAGAAACACATAATTTCTTCTTTAATACAGAAGGAATATTTCATAGACAATATTATTTGGGAAGTATACCCAGTGAAAACAGTAATTAATAAACAAATACATACATAAAAACAAAACAAGAAACATTACCACTACAGCTTTTGCATGCAAACTATTAATATGCCAGGAAGAGCTGTTATGAATGAACTGTCATTTTGCCATTGATTATTATATATTACTGAATATATAATGCCATCATACTAAATGATGCAAACTTATATACAACCACTTTAAGCAGTGTTCTGAAGTATGGTATACAGCTAACAGAACTATTAAGCATATGCTGCTCTACAAATTATACTGGGAGCTATTGACAAAACTCCATGCAGTGCATCATTTACATTTGTTGCATATCAATATAAATATAAACACAGTTACGTTTTCATTGAGAATGGGAGCTATAGTGTGCCTGTTATGTGGTGGTGAGTGGGTAGCCACGCAAGGGTCAAAATTTGCATGTCTGATAGTTTAAAATGTGAAATGTCAGATGAGCAAATAACACATGAGAAGATGGGGAGGAAAAGTCCCCTTGGTAAAAAAGCACACATGTGGAGTTTATTTAAGGGACAACTGCAAATTATCTTTTTAGATGGTGTGAGGATTTGAAATCCAAAGTACACTGTCCAAAATACTTTGATTTTTATTGACATTTACAAACCTGACCATCACTGCTAACTCTGAATTATATCCTGATCTTAAAGGATTTGTAATGTTTGACTGCTTTTATAATCTACTATTAAATTTAAGAATACAGGAGCTTTTTAAGTATCAAACTGCCTGATATTTTGCTGTTCTAATGCTTGTTATAGAGACAGACTTTTTATTGATCAGGACAGAGTACAGAGTAAAAAAAAATACGAAATATATATTTATAGTAGATTTGATTCTGTCTATTAAAACGTAATATTTTGCAACACAACCCTTAATGGCAAGGTAAATCGGCTCCTGGAGTGGTAAACGAGTTTCATGATAGACAAGGCAGAATGTATATACATATTGAATTGCCAGACTAAAAAGTATCACAGCGGGAAACTAATATAATACAATTTTACTGTAATTCAGAAGGAAGAGTCAGATAAAAATGCACATTTAAGCTATTAAATTATCTCAAATTAAATTTTGAGGACATTAAAGTATGTGACTCCTGTGAAAGAAATTCAGTTCTTTTTATCGAACTGAGTAAACTGCCACAGAACCTCACTTTCTAATAATTTTATTTAACTGGACGTCACACAGATAATTGACTTCTGCAGTCCCAGAACACAGAACTACATAAAAGTGAGTGATGAAGTGATGAGGGAAGAACAAAGGATAACAGAGGACTAGCTGCAGGAAATGGGAAGAGCTGACAGACCTACCATCTTCTTTGGGTACATATATCTGCACGGCGATTTCAAGGGGAGGGAACTCAAAGACCCTTTGAAATTTGAAGTATGCTACTAATTCTTTTCAAACACCTTACAGATTGACAAGCAATTGCTTAAGTACTGAGAGTGCATTACTTCATAGGTAAATAATAGGCCAGCTGCCATTGTGAGCCATTTTAAGCCTAGCCAATTTCCTTCAAAAGTGAGAATCAAACCCTGTACCTGTGCTTGTGTGGTGAAATGTTTAACCATTTTACCAGCATCCGACCCTGGTATAAATTTCATAATAAAAGATTTTCTTCATATACTGCAATGATAGAGTTTATTGGACTTAGATACCTTAGTACTTAGGGAGCAATGCATAAGTGTACAATATTTTAAATTATTTATATCACTTTCAGCAAAGACTGAAAGAGTCTGGAAGGGGATCTGAATATTATATGGTTTGAGATGTACCTATCTAACAGGATACAGTGGTCCATGGTCACAATTTACCCATTTGAACCCTGCTTATTGTCACTTCATGTGCTGCAATGATGCCAAAAAGTTTCCCAGTAATGTGAAGAAATACATCACTGTAAAGGTAAATTCTGCATGGACAATACCAGTGCCCTTTTGCAACTCTTTGTTAGCTCAAAATGAAGATTGTTTAACTGCAGAAAAAACAGAAACCTCATATAATATAGTTCTGTCTTACTACCATCCACACATGTACTTGCCTTACAGTGAGACTTCATGAAAAAAATCTCAAGATACAACCTGAGACACTACTCACAAGCCATACCAACTCTCATTACCCCTAGAACCAAACTCCACAGCAGGTGCATAGCTAGGCATACTCACTGTACTCAAGTGAGTACATTTTTTCCTGAGAATCTCTCAGAAACTTTATAGCTCCAACAGTGCCAAATGTTTAGAACTGGCTGAACTGCTGTATACTATACAGTGCTATACAAAATATATTTCCTGACAAGCATGCACCTCTAACATAGCCATTTTATGGTTACAAGTAGCAACAACTGAAAATAAAGTGTCCCTTTCTGAAGTGTACAGGGGCAGCATTTTGAGAGCTAGCTACATTTTTAAATGATAGGTGGGTGGTGGGAGCAATAGCATAAGGTCCGAGTACAAAATATACATATTTCTGGCTGCACCCTTGCAACACTGCATGTGTAATGCTGCACCCTTGCAGCACTGCATATGCAATGCTGCACCCTTGCAGCACTGCATGTGCAATGCTGCACCCTTGTAGCATTGCACATGCTTTCTTCTCTCAGGAACCCAGTTGTTGGCGAGCTCTCTTTAGATTAAGGAAATCAACACTTATTTCAAATTCAGACTGCAACTAAGAAACACTTCTTCATCCAAGCCAAATGCTCCTGCTTCAACACAGGACATAGCAAATAACCTGTCTACTTTCCAGGTCTCTTCTACTCTCTCAAGATTTACTGAAGATTGTCCCACTTTAGAAACTAATGAATATTTTGTATGTTACACTCTGCTTGATTATATATTGCACTGAGCTTGTTCACTAAAATGTATTTGCACAATATTTTCTATGTAATTAGTCTGAACTACCCTGTTATTGGTTACATTTTTGTATTTTTTTGTTTTTGAAATGTTTTGTATTTTAAACGGGTTGAGCTTGAAATTGGTCAGTACTGATCAGTTCACTAGCCCAGTAAATAAATATAAATAAAATAAAATAGATCACTGGATTTAAGAAAATGGGAACCACAGTAGGTAACCATTATTTATAACATATAATAATTACACATTGATGAAATATTAACCTGGAGATATCATATATATCTGTTGCGTATTTAATATATACGAGAGACACAAGTAGTTCTTTATGATGCTTAATATCATGGATGGATGTTTAATCCAATTTTAGATTTTTTTGAACCTCTCATTAAAGCACATTGTAGCTGACCAGGTAATGCCATTGCCTCCCTCCCATATGCCTCTGCCATAGAGGTACTCGTATGTAAAAGGTCAGCTTGGTCACTCATTTCGATACAAGTGGCATAGAACAGTGAACAACAAATTTATTCAAATTCAGTTAGTTACGTGTTACACTAAACATTCACAATATTTCATAATATGTATATTTTATTGCTCCTCCTTTCAGATCTAAATGAAAACACATGCAGAAGTATACAGGACCAAGCCTTTTCAGTTACAAACAGAGGTATTTCATACAGGAGACAGGAAGTAATTGTGCTAATTTGTTGTTAAGGCACATATGACGGTACCTAGAGTTGACTCATGTTCTTATTTACAGTTTGGTTAAACACAGTTCTTTTACCTGCTACATTCATAACATGGACTCGTGCTTTTATATTTGTGGATACAACTGAATGATACTTATTCAAAACAGTGGCTGCAGACATACACCACAGCATACCCCACTCACTGTGCCACAGTTCATGCACACCATGAAGTGGAACCACCACTGCCAGTTATTAAGAAGGAATCTGCTATTGTACTATCATAATGGCTGGGTACCACTGCCTGTTAGAATAGTGTGAAAAAACAGCTTTTCCCTCAGATCTCACTGAACTAGTAATCTGATGGTCCATTATCCAGACAATTTTTGGGGGAGTTTGGTTCTCTCAACAATATCCTAGCCCTGAGAGTATATTTGTAGGAATGGCTATAACCCCTCAACTTTGCAGGTCACAAGGGGAGAGATGTTAATGCAGGGGCCACCTACACTATTTTAGCACCTCATACTGCTTCCACATGCACAGCCATCAAGGGATACCATCCCAGCCTGGTTTGTCATGCCCATGTTGTCTGTATCCTATCCCCTTTTATGAGTATATCCCTGCCCTCCAGCTGGGATTGTGTCTAGAAGTAGCAGGTAAGACCAGCCGAGACCCACTCTTTCCCTCCAAGATGGGCACAGGTGTACCATCCAGCACTTGTTGCAAATCAAACTCATTTCACTTGGCTGTTTGTCAGGACACAATCCCTCTTTGTCACAGGTGCTATGAATTGTCTCAGTTTTGCTAGGAATGCTGGTTTGTAATTGATTAGTTGCATCAGCTTTTTATTTTGAATGCACTTTTTCTTGTATCATTTTTATTTTAAGTATAGACAGAACACTTTTCAGTTTGGGTGGTAGATTTAGGAGGTATGTATTGTTTTGCAAGGGTTTCCTTGTGTATATTTTGTGTGTAAACTTACTTTTCTATATTTACCTATTTACATTAAAGTGATTAGGAAATGCAGTCTGCGTATTATTATATTTTTCTTGTAATGCTTTCTTTTTCTAAATGTTTATTTGCATTTGTGTTTGTTGTTTAGGTGGGCTATAGTGTTCTTGGGGGGGTGTATATGCCTGTGATTAGCCTGTTCGGTGCGTGAACTTTTACTTTGGTGTTTTTGATTGCTTGTAATTGGGGTAAATTAATAAGAATTTCATGCTGAGGAAATAAACTGCAGATGATGTTCTAGGAGTATAAATATCAAACTATGTGCACAGTGTGCCAGAGACATGCCTTTATCACACACTGGTAATATAAATTGCATTACAATATATCACAGTATCAGTGTCTCCAGCTAGGATTATCTGCAGATAGTGGTAAGGAGAGAGATTGGTAATGTGAATTTTGCAGATAAGAAAGTTGGAATACAAGAGGATAAGTAGCATCGTTATCACCTAACAGTATGTGCATACATGGAAGCATCGTTATCACCTAATAGTATGAGCATACATGGAAGCATTGTTATCACCTAATAGTATAAGCATACATGGAAGCATCGTTATCACCTAATGGTATGAGCATACATGGAAGCATCGTTATCACCTAATGGTATGAGCATACATGGAAGCATCATTATCACCTAATAGTATGTGCATACATGGAAGCATCGTTATCACCTAATAGTATGAGCATACATGGAAGCATCGTTATCACCTAATAGTATGTGCATACATGGAAGCATCATTATCACCTAATAGTATGTGCATACATGGAAGCATCATTATCGCCTAATAGTATGAGCATACATGGAAGCATCGTTATCACCTAATAGTATGTGCATACATGGAAGCATCGTTATCACCTAATGGTATGAGCATACATGGAAGCATCGTTATCACCTAATAGTATGTGCATACATGGAAGCATCATTATCACCTAATAGTATGAGCATACATGGAAGCATTGCTATCAACTAATAGTATAAGCATACATGGAAGCATCGTTATCACCTAATGGTATGAGCATACATGGAAGCATCGTTATCACCTAATAGTATGTGCATACATGGAAGCATCATTATCACCTAATAGTATGAGCATACATGGAAGCATCGTTATCACCTAATAGTATGAGCATACATGGAAGCATCGTTATCACCTAATGGTATGAGCATACATGGAAAAGGGATCAGCTGAGATGAGATCTCAGGGTGTGATGGAGAAATGAAAGGAGGCGCAGAGAAAAATAATGCTTTCTAGAAAATGAAAAGGACCCGCATAAGAAAAGAAAGTCATTACTGAGGGCAAGTTGCCAAATTATCTGACATACAAAATTTGCAACAGAGATGAGGCAGTAGAAAAGTACTGTAATTACTGCTGCATGCTTTTCACCCAAAATGAAAACCAGTAATGATTTGTTATGCTCATTAACCTCTGATTAGTTCAAGTGTACAAGGTTGTCCTGTTCCAAGCAAGTGCCAGATGAGATCACTGCCCCTTCCTTTGTTTAAACTCCTGTTGAATTCAGTACTCATTGGTAAATAAAACATATGAGCTTTCTGCATTTTGTTTTGACATAGTAAGCAGTTCTGTAGCACTACAGCAATGTTGAGATATGCACTAACGAATAAGGGGAGGGAATAAATAGCATACATACCACCCCATACCCAAGAAGGCAATGAAGAGCAAAGGTTTTAGAAGTGTAGTCATATGTTATCATCTGTCATGCATAAAATTAATAACATATCACCCTTATCAAATAAGCATCTTGATTTCTGTGTAATATAAAGGTCATATAAATATTTGTACTTTATTCTGCATCCTATGTAAAGTGAAGTGAAGTGAAGGTGAAACTTGCTTTTGAAGTAGCAGAAAACATACTTCTTCTGTCTGAACTGCTATTGCACTCCTTGAAGTATAAAACTGGAATTTGTATTATTCAAGTTGTCTGTAAATATACCATGTAATGAGCTGATATAAAAATTACAAGAATCTTTTTGCCATCATCTGTACAATCTCTTTGTGCAGGAGGGTATTTCTTGCACCTCTCCCCCTATTGGTCATCAAATCATTTCCCTACACTGCTGATCACCAGTTCATTCCCAATAATACCATAATGGGCTGAGTGCTAGGCCATGGGGAGATGGTCATCCAGGCAGCTTTCAGAGGAGATTTTGCTTTAACCCTAGTTTTCCATCTGTGCATGACCATAACCACCTAAAGGGTGGGTGTGCAGTGGGCATTTGCAAGGACATGTCAACTTCTTCTGTCTAATGTAACTATTGAGAAGCCCCATCCTCCCTTATAAGCAATGCCTCTGCCCAATTCCAGTCTTCTCTAGGGATCTGAGGCATAGTATACATCGCAGATATATGCCTCAACCCCCCCAAGAGAGTCAAGTTGGTGAATTGCTGTTCCACTTTGTCCCATCCCCCAAAAAGCTACTGTATCATCTGAAACACCATTCAGTCACAAAATATCTGGACTGTAACTGGAGCTTTGTCCTTTGTCCTTCCATGTCTCAGAGTCAGCTCTTTCAATACACAATTGATAGTTCACAATACGTTTGCCTCCAGGTTGTAAACAATGGCATTTTATACTAACAAAATTCATGAGCTGTAAGGGTAAAAGTATCTAAATTCCACTAAAGGGTGGTCTCCTACCAGGCATGCAAAAATCAACATTTGTCCCGGTCCCCTTCAAGAAACACATTACACCAAATGACATTTGACAACCTTTATTGAATTCCCATAAACATAATTTTTAACCAATATTCATTAATTTCAACCAAAACATGATACAGGTGAAATACCATCCATGTAACCTTATCTTAGGACAGGATAGCGTAAACCTGCTCATCCTGATCAGTAAGCAGCGTCCATACCTCCACTCACTTACTTATGAAGCAGCGTGCCAGCCACTTCCGTTACCATTTATTGCATTATACCTTCAACCGAATAAGCAGCTTCCTTCGCTTACTTATATACTTATCAAGCAGCATAACTGCTCACGTTCCTTTCCCAGCTTATTGAATTAACCATCCAACACCAGAGGGGGGGGACAGAAGAGGGCAAGCCTGCCCCTCTTCTTCTCCCACCACCCTGACCAGGCTGTTCCCCCTCTCTTCGACAAACATCCAGCAATCTAACCACCATTAAGGCATCCGACCAAACATCATTCGGTGTACCCTGGCCCACTAACCAAGCTGAAACAGAGTCATCATCTCCTAAAACCTTATCACATAACAAAATAAACAGTTACTTAAACAGCTGAAAACAAAAACATTGACCCTTCACCTATGCTGAGATAACCTAGCATACCCACTGCGCACGGAGTAAATAATCCTTACCTCATGATCAATGGCAGCTCCACAATGACTTCAAGGGCATTATAAAAAACATGCAGAATCAACTACATGCCATCATGCCACATTGCGACCCCATTTACCACCCAATAAAGTAATAACCAAATTAGATCTCCTTAATGCCAGAGCAATATCAATTCTAATGACTTCCCAACCCTACAACTGGACAACCAACACTAAACCCACCACCATTTGAAGCCGCACAGAAGCAAGAACAAACCATAATGCCACATCCCAGCCCCGTTTCATGCTTAAGATAACCAAAAGAAATATCATTAAAATCCCATTGTCTGTTAATCCTGCCATCACACTAACTATCCCTTATAAGCAACAAAACAGCTCATCAACCATCATGGCATTCTAGCAACTCGTCAGCACAAGCCATACCATTTCCTTATTAAACACAATTGCATACCATCATGCCACATTGCAACCCCGTTTTACCACTCAATGAATGTAATAACCAAATGAGATCTCTTTAAAGTCAGTACAATAACAATCCTGACATCACACCAACTAGCCGATATAAACATAATATGTTTTAAACAACCATCATGGCATTTTAGCAGCCCAACCACCATCAGCCCTGCAAGTTCCATATTGGCAACTGAAAATACCATAATCCCCAACAACACACACACACACACACACACACACACACACACACACACACACACACACACACACACACACACACACACACACACTAAATAAATAAATATGCCATATCCCCTCAATCATCCTTCCCTCGCACAAGCCACTGACCTGACCCTCCAACTTATAAACCTTATCACATGCATAGCCAAAGTGGCCAACAGGCCAAACGACTGAAAGTAAACCCCTGATCCCTCTCCGATGTTAACCCAATGCCCTGTGAAACCATACAAGGGCAATTGTCAACTATCCCTAACTGCAGCCCTGTTTATAGTCCAAGAGCCTTCCTGCCATCCCTCCAACTATCCAATATGAGAGTAGCTCCTAATAACCATCCTTGCTTTTGCTGGCCCTCACATTTCTGGAATGACTAACTACAGCCATAACAAATGCCACAGAAACTATAGCCCCTTGAACCCGATATCCCATGACCAGTCCCTGCACAAAACCCAGCTTTACAATAGACAAAGTCAGCCCGTCTACTCACTCAACCTACCCTGACCCTTCAAACAAATGACCACTAACCCAATTCACTTAACTTTGCCATTCATACACCTAAAGTACTCAAAGCTATCTCCTCCTGGCCAACTGAAGGTGCTTGATACATGGTTGGCATGATTTACAATGCACAGTTCTGCTAAATCTTGAAAGAGGAAAATACTAGATATAATTAGGAGTACAGCTGCAGGGGATATTATTGAAATCAACACTCAACATCCTCAATTGCTCCTGCATCCTGTCATCCGCCAAACCACAAACAACTCCCCCCCAAAATATACCCCCAAACCCAACACCTATAAAATGTGTAATTAAAATACAAATCCCCATGACCCACCCTATCCCTCTGCCCCAAGGGCTTTTCAAGAGAATTAAGCCACAGGCAACACAATGGTATACTACATCAACTTATTAACCCTTACCAAAGTAATCCACTCAAACTGGCCAACCTGCAAATCCCCATGACCAACCCTATCTATCTGTTCCTAGGGCCATCTCAGTGAATTTAAGTAAATAAACACGTCCTACATCTGCAAGGAATCACCACTGCCCCAACTGTGATGTGCCTTAATGACCACTGAATAAAATTACCTGCTACCCTAGAGCCTCTCCAGCACTCAAAACATCCACACAAATAAAAACCATTACCTTTCAAGTCCATTTCCAGCAGGGCACTGACTGTTGCTCACTCAACACTCCATCTGTGACTTCAATGTGCACCACCCAAGTGATTGGGACCTCCATTTTAAACATGCAGCAAAAACCTTCTCACTATGACCGCCCCCTTTACCATCTATCTAATGTTATCTATATGTATTCCAGTATAAATATATCAAATATTAAGGAACTAGCATCCAATGATGTTTAATTAATAGAACTCTTTGTTCTAACATGGAGTGTACATTATCACTGTGTACCACATAAATCAAGCGAGGTTATAAAACATTAATAATTACTTATTTTACAGTAAACAAAAGGTGTAGAACTCCTACCCCTCAAAGGTAATGCAAAATTTGTTATTCTATCAACTTCCTAAGTCTGTAAGCACAATACCTAAAGCCTTTCCTATTCTTAGCCTTTGTCCTCTTATTTATAGCTTTGGCCAAATTTCTTCCTGTAAAAGGTTGAAAGAAAAGATCCACCAGAAAGCACCCCATCACAAATAACCACGACAGCTGCAAATTCTCTCGACCATCCTATCCTTGGTCCGCCCCTCACAAAACCAAAGTCTCTCTGACAAATCACTGCAGCTGAAGTCACTGAATCGTATACCAATGAGTTTTGCCTTTGTATCCTTCACACCTGCTATCCAAGCCAAAGAGCATAATACTATTCGGCAGCAATTGTGCTTCCCACCGTGAATTGGCATGTGCAGTAATAACCGTCAGTGCACCCACTCAGAGGCACAGAAACCTGATCACAGCTGTGGCAGAGGAAAAATAGCAAAAATGACCAGAGCAACTTCCCCTCAACAGTGAATTACAAACTCAGAAAGATAGCTATCCTACCCCCACACCAAACTCATTTAGCATAAAGCGCCGCAAATGCCACGACTATACAAATGTCCAACCTAAGGCAGTAAACACCCAGTGGCAGTATCGTACAACTTTCCATCATCCCACTTTTGAAAATGCAAACCATTCATCCCAAAAACTGAACATGCCATGAGCAATCCGGACAAAGACATATGAAAAAACAGGCCAGAAATCTTTACAAAACCCAAAATGAAACACATCCCAAACACTCTATCCCTTGATTTGTAAGCCACCAAACAACATACATCTGCCTCGTGCATAAATTCTGAAACTCAAATGCACCCACGACCAGAGAACATGCCACTGGTACTGTTAACACCAGGGAGGTAAAGATCCAGCCCAGGGACAGATTATGATCATTGCGGCCAGAACACAAAGCACATCACCACCCAGAGCCTGTGACCCCATTCTTAATGTCAGACCACCACAAGTTTTACGAGGTGCAGGACTATACAAGGCAAATTCCAGACTGTCTAAAATGTGAACAGTTGCGAGCCACTCGCTCTTGCTGCCATGCCCACAGAAAACTCCCTAAGCCATTACTTCACAACTTTCACTCACCACAATAGAAAATGGCACCAACCAAAGTAGGGTGAATTAGCAGGATGAGCAGGCAGCGGAAATAACTGGCTTTGCATCAGCCTGTCTTCCCTAACAGATCCGCAGTCTGAAATTGGAATGTCTGCCATTAATATAAAAAAAAAAATATTTTAAGGTATCCACGGTCCGTACAAAGCCACAAAGAAAAGTATTCAATTTCATGTATCAGAATATGTGCTCCAATGACTAGTACAAGTTTGTCAACTAGGCAACTGGATGATACCAAATCCCTAAAATATCTAAATCCCCCTCCCCCATCAGAAAACCACCGGCTGAATTATCTGTATCTTCTGATGGGCTTACTGAAACATAAAATGCCTGTCAGCACTGTCTCCTCGATCTTGGACAAATTTAAACAGCTGAACACCTGTAAGGCCAACCCCACCAAGCCTGAGGCTCTCTCTACCCAAATAAAACTTCAGCAATAACTATGCTAATGAAGGCAAAGACAGCACTCAACCTCCCACAGCCAGAATGCAGCCCCCAAGTAAATGACAGGCAGCTCAAAACATTAATCAGAAACTGACCCTCTGTGAAAGCTACGCATCTGGAAAATATGGGCTCACTCCACTAACAGACAGGGCCCTAGCATCCATCTGATAACTAGACAAAACACACAACTGACCTTCAAACCATGTTCTCTCAGAACAAATTAGCATATCCGGTCTCCAACAAGCAACTACAGCTACCTGTATTCCCCTACCTGATTTCCCACTGTACACCTGAACACCATAATAATCAACTATTATTGATGGAGGTTTCCATAAAATATAGAAGGAAGTGAGGGAAGTCTATACATTATTAGGTTAAAACTTTTAAAGAAAAGCCATATTAATCACTTCACATGCATGTGCTCAGCCGATAATGCTGATAAAGCTAAAAGCAAAAGCCGGATGACTAACACTGCTCACAACAAACTATCCAACTCTGCAGATGTTAGTACTTTTTACTTTCCATGAAATTAAAGAGCTCTTGTTCGCAGAACTCACTTCATGAAAATATTGCAATTAACACCGTTGGGGTTTATGTAAATATCGGGATTATGCGGAAAACTGCACCAACACAAACTTGTCCCAGTCCCGAATATGTTTATCTACCACCATTTTAATCCTGAAATACCTTCCTTCCATTATACGAATCTGTTGTGAGGAGCACATCACAAGTTCTAACAGCACATGCGCTCAGACAGACATTACTCTACTTCATCCCCAAGCCCGCGCAAAGCCATCCAGCCACAGTAGTCCACCCCCAACACCACCAATGAAATCCCAAACCCTAGTGGAGAGCAGAGCTCCTCACCATAAAACGTCCTAAAATCCCACCAAAAATAACACCCCCTGTTAAAGCCTTTGGCTTAGTCGGACCAACCTGGTTAACGGTTAACAATAAATAAAGCCACACAAGTCCCTTGGGGATTGTCAGATGCGATACCATTTTTTTTAATTTGCTCTATAGATAACATAGCCCTTAGCCAAAACAAGAGCGCCCCTTTGCCTATCCCTAAGGTTATTTTATCCTAACCGTGGAAGAGCAAAGATTTAGCAGCAAAGGAGAGAGAGAAGAAGAAGAAGAGAAAAAAAATTATTATATGTGGCTATATATTATATATACAAACCCCTTGTCTCCTGCAACTCACCAACCAGTATCTCGAGGTCTACCTACAGGTCGTCTCAGACATGGTCCTTGCCTTAGCAAGTTCACACCAAAATGTGACTCCTACTTCAGTTAAACCTGCCTAAAATCCTTTAAGCCCCTCTCTACCCCTACCTCATTTCCTCCCAAACCTCATACGTTCCTATTTAACCCTATCCTCCCCCATCCTCCTAATTCCTGCTGCTCTATTTATCTAACCCCACTTGAAGATGTCCCTGGACAAATTGGTCTGTTCCAAACCTCATTTATAAATATATGTATATTGCCAGTGGTGTTACTTCAGTGATGGAGTCTTACAGATAACATGTTTAATACATAGGCAAAAAAAAACAGAAAAACATAAAAGTCCTTAACACACTGCTGAATCTGAGGACCACAGTGTAGTCATTGTGTCTGCCTGTGATTTAGTGTATAGGTGTTACGACTATTAGAAAACAGTTGCTCTGCAAATTTGAGTTGTACATCTTGGATACAGACTATTTTTCTTCTTTCTAGATTAAGAAATTATGCTTGTATATGTGTCCATTCCCTTTTCTAGCACATTTTTCATACAAGAGTACATTCCTGATCCATACAATTGGCTTGTAGATTCTGGGGAATTAGACACCAGTATTGATTTTATTGATATTTTAAAATAGGATGGATTATTATGTTTGTCAGGCCTGGGTAGATCAGAGCTGATGTATAAGGCAGCCCTGTGGGAAAGTTATGATATGGTCCACCTCACGTCTTTCTATTTTTGCACTTATTACATAGGTATGATTATGTTTTTTAGGGTAAGTATGATCACAGATGTCCTATTTATCTGATGTGGAAATATCAGAGACATAAATGAGAAGGCCTAGCTACAAGTTAACCAAGGAGGCTCCATGAAATGTAAACTCTGACTGCACACTAATACATTTATAGACGCATTTAGAAGTGAGATTTGTATTTGAAGTAACTCTTACTCTGTAAATCCTATTATATACAGTCTACTTGAATTTCATTGCACCTATTATAGCAGGAATGCATTTGACTGATTCATTTTTCTTTCCTGTAATAAACATATATTTTAAAGTTCATTGCTCTGCATAGCTACATTGTTAGATGCAAACCTTGGGTTTCACTGCTGATATAGCTGTAAAAGCCACACTTCTGTTGTATGTGAACTTTTGTAACACATACTATCGGTCATCATGACAGTCATATTCATGTTAAGTAGATAAAAAAGATGCATACAGCACAGATAAAGGGCAATTAACTTGCTAAGTTTTGCATGATGTGAGTAAAATAGTCACGTGTTTCTTCAGATACCAGGACAAAAAGTCGCCATGCCATATGCATTGGTAGCACAATTATCAATAACAGGAACTAGACAGAAAATCTGGTGAGTCAGTTAAGATTTGACTTACTTTTATAAAGATGCACTCTAGTGTAGTATTTTTGTACCAAGTCTGTTAAATGCACTTTCTGTTTTGCACCAAAGTATGGGACAATGAGACTGGAAGAAGCCTTGTGGCAAACTATAGTATAACACTCCAGTTCCTAAACTAATGAATAAGTTACGACAATTATTATCAATAAACATTAGGTCACATATTATTTACTTTAACTTTCTGTCATGGCTCTGAGGTTTGTGATCTATTTAGGACAATATCTGCTGAAAAACAGAAGGCTAGGCCAGTATGTTCAATGCACTGAAACTGGCTGCAAGCTGCAACATTTTGTAAATATCACTGCAAGATGTCTATATGTAGGACACTGATTGGATGTGAATCCTATACTCTTGAAGCTGGGGGTTGTATTTATTAATCAGATATCTATAGACAAATACAACTAATACGTGTTCAGTACTGACCTTAGATTACAGTGTGTGCATAGTTTTTAACTTAATAATTATTGTTATTTGTATGGTTTTAGTAAGCAGTTCTGTCTCTCCTGGCAAAACTTTTGTTGCAGCCTGGAATCACAGAAACCACTTCCATTATATATGCAAAAGGTTCAGGAGTCAAAAGGATATTTTTACATAGTTCTGCGCTTTTAGTTTCCTATAGAGTATTCCTTGTGTTCAAGGATAAGTGTATTGATGGAACAGTAAGAACAAAGATTGCTTTAATTGTATATATGATAAAACATGAGCAAATCAATAATAATAAAAACTGCATAACTAGGCTTCATAATGGCTCAGGAAGGTTGCTTAATCTCAGATCATTAAAATAAAATAAACATTATCTGAAAGCCTGAAGAAAAGACGTAATGGTAGGTGCATGACCACAAATCTTTGAGAACCCAGTGCAGCTGCAAAATGAATGTTTCTGGAAAAGATGAAGAGCATTCAGAAGTAACATAAGTAATAAGTAAGTGCTGTGAAACAGGAGGTGGCCTGAGATGCCAAGGTGCAATTCTTTAATCTTCATGTTCTCACTGTGCTTTGTGTTAGATGGTTTGATATTTAGCAGATGTTGTAACATCACAGAGCCAGTTTGGGAGACAGGGGGAAGGGCTTCTTCTGCCAGCTTCATAATGGTATCCTTCCTGAAATAAAAATAAACTGGGCTTCTCTGCCCAGTGTTGTCTTGGGTCTATATTAGAAGACCAAATATTTAGATGATGAAACACCTAAACATTGATCTTCTAATATCGAACCGCACAATGTCAAACGTCCCAGGGAAACACGTCCCTCGGCCACAACACAAAAAGCATTACTTTGCATCTAAATTAAGTGGGGGGCTTTTCCCACCACACCCCCAATGTGGGGGGCTGTGCCCGCCACACCCCCCTAACTAAATATACCAACTCTGAGATCGCTCAACAGTAGGGAAATATCAAACTCCAGTGAACGGCCAAGGGAAATCTTTCCCTGCGTTAAATCGGCCGTTCGCTGTTTTTTGCTTTCGATATTAGAAGATAGATGTTTAGGTGTTTGATCACCTAAACATTCGGTCTTCTAATATAGACCTGTTGTCTCAGCTTAACCATTATTCTGCAGCCTTCACTGTTTGAATCCTGCTCTTAAAAACTTCCAGAAATGCATGATGGGATACATACCTTAAGAAAAACACTGTAGCCACCTTTCAGCTGCATGATACTCCAGAGGAGCTCCCTGCATTTTTTAATAAGTAGAGTGGTAAGGATGGTGGGGAGATGGGAATCCAAATGGTAGTGCTGATCAGGGGGACCACAGCAATGAGGACGGAATGGAGAGGACAAACTATCTTAATATAAAAAAATGCAAAATAAAGATAAGGTAGTTCTCTCACCTGAATTAGAAATAAAAGAATAAAAGTTAAATTTAAAAAAATCTAAATAATTGTAATATAAACAATACACCATCATCTGAAAAACAGTATTCAGATGCCCTCCTGCTCTGAAGTGATTGTTCTCCATTCTTTGGTAGTTAAAGTCATGACATGTAAAAGGATTTTTCTTCCTTCTGGCTGTTTGAATGTTATTGTATCTTTTATAACAAACACATCTGGCTCATAGTGACAAACATGTTAACAAAGATTGGAATGAATTCAGGAGACAGTGGCTGCAAAGGACTTATAGTCTCAAACTAGCACAGTCACTTATCTACTGCTGTGATTGTGACAGAATGGACAGCACAAAAAAAATCCTAATGCCCTTTATTTGTGAAACAGCACCAAAGCAGAGTGCATTGTATGAATTATCTGATTAGTGAGGATCTCCAGACTGTATTTGGATAGCAATAAGTGGAAAGTCAGCATGACTGCCACGTGTTCATGGCTCCCATTAGCTATATTTCTATAAGTCATTATTGTCATCATCAACAATCCCCTTTTTTATTTAATATGGGGTTGGGGTGTTTACATCAACTGTCGCCACTCCTGACTCAAAGCCACTCTCCTACCTTCTTTGACAGGCGTAGCCGCATACCTCAGATTTTCTTTCACAAAATTCCTCTCTCTCTCATTCTGCATGTCCTTGTCTGCCCTAGTTTCCTCCTGTCTTACCCAACTTTGCTTTACTGAACCTTCTGATAAGACTCATGAGGCTGCGCTACTTGCACTCCGTCTTTGACTCTGTGCTAGGGTTTTAAAATCAGAGAAGAAGAAGCCAGAAAAGTGCTTAAATTCATAGCAGATTACCTGACTAATGACCCAGGGGCCTTTTTAAGCTTAGCCATGCTACCCAAATGTGAATGACTAGCTTTGATACCCTAGGGTTTATTTAAGGGGTATATGAAGCCTTGGGTATGGTGGTCAAACATTTACAGGCTGCCAATGTCTAGCAGAGACATTGTTGTCAGACCAGAGGTAAATTCTAAATCCCTCATCAACTGATCCAAGTGATGCTTAAATTGGGATATGGAAGAACTCTGCTTCACAAGGAAGGGAAGCCTGTTTCCAAGAGGCAGTAGTCTCTGAGACAGATACCTGTCCCGCCACATGTTCTTTTTATGTTGCAGACAAGGTTTAGGTCCCTTTTTCAGGTAATTCTAATACTATTTGTTTTTCATATGTGCAATAGGTTCATCAAAGCAAGATCAGAGGATGCCTTCTAAGCCAGGCATAAATCACCTGTCAGCAGTCTGTAGGACACAGAGTATGGGAAAAGGGCTTTGAAGTAGTTTGTGTTGGGCATGTTGTTTATGCCTTGCAATCCTTTAGTGAGGAATCTTTCTGGATGCTTCCGTGCCTGTTCAGGTACATACCGAAGGGAGCATTGTATTCAATAATTGGTCTGATGAGAGCTGAGTACAGCAAAACAATAACATCCTTGGACTTAGATGACATACCCTTGTTTACACATTGTGCATCATACAATGAGTTTCTTAACATAGGTACATGATGATCAAAGGCTAGGGTACTGATTCCAAAATTCCTGTTCACTGGTTCTGCTCTTAAGAGTGCATTATCAATGTGATATTTAATTTCTTTCTTTTTTGTGCCTGCACTTAAGTTGCCATTTAGAGGTCTTTCTGCATCACCTGTTACTGTTTCCACATTTTGTTTTCTACTTTGAGTCTATCTGAATTTTATTTTCTGCTTTGAATAATATGCTTGGCCTGGTGTTTTGGCCATCTTGAATTTAAGTAGTGGTATGATCTAACTGAGAGATAGACAAATTACTGCAGGGCTTGAGTGGACTTTAGATTTCACTGTTTTTTCATTGATTATTTAGTTTCTTGATTGATACTTACTGCACAGAGCTGCTCTGACTGCAGTACCACCGTAAATGTATTTACATAGTGAGTAGTGCATGCAAGTAAATTCTCTGTTCTTGTACTATTGGAAAATTGCCTTCTCCTAACTCATGTGAGTTACCCATGTCTACACTGTCAAAACATCTTTTGCTGGGCTGTGCCAAGCTGTCTGGTGCTGTGCTGAGGTAAGATGACTTGAGCAAATTTCCACAATCATTCTTTAACTGCACAGTCCAGTTACTCCAGACCAACAACCCCCTCCCCCCATGTTATTCCCCCTGCCTCTCTTTAGTTCCTGTTTGTTTCATTACACAGCAGCATTTGTCATTATGGAGAGACAGTAGATTGATCTTTCTTCTATTGCCAGCCATATGTCATGCAGTATCCTAAAGCAGTGTAAATACTTCCTCATGCTCACTGAAAATTACTCCTACTTAATCTAAAGGCCTCTATCTGTAAGAGGTGCAAATATGTAACTAAACTGGAATTGTCACTGTCTAAACAATCAGCAAACAGTGAGCTTAACAATGCTATGCCATCCCTAACACGTACACAACATCAACATACTGTAAAAATAAAACTGCTACGAAAGATCAAAAATCTCTGTCTAAGCCTCCTAGAGCTCCTAAATATAGGCATCAGCTTAAACCCTCAATTGTACCTCCTGTATGCTACCCAGCATCATCAGGTCTAAACCAATATACAGCATTCTCTGACTCTGCAGTAAATAACATCACACAACAGGGTCACAAAAACAGCATGCAAAAGCCCTTAAGGCAGCTTGACCAAGCTTGTATATCTAGCAATGTCTTTGGCATAGGTAACTCCATAGTTAGATTCACAGATGCTCCACCCACTAGAATAAGCAATGGTAGAGTGATGGTTAGCAGTCTTTCAGATGCCAGGATCCATAATGTCACTAGGGCCCTAAAGTCCCTTCACCTTAGATACACATATGACCTGATTGTTTTGCAAATGGGAGTGAATAACTTGAGATACACTTCCTTGGATCATATAAAGAGGAACATGATTGAGCTTTCAGTGCATGTACCTGAGCAGTGTCCTAACATAGAGTATAAAATGGTATTGAGCAGTATCTTACCATCACCAAGAATGATACAGCAATACAAAAAATAACTGATTTTAATTATCTGCTCAGCTACTGGTGTCATTCTAAGGGAATTTAATGCTGCTTTGATAAGGATGGCCTGCATCACTCTCCTCAAGGCTTTTATAGATTGGCCAATACTTTTTCATCTTCTGCACAGCCTTTTTAGGCAGGGTCATTCACTCCATATTACCTATATGGCCAGTTCAAAATCAAAAAAATATTAAGGTAGCACTGCTCAGTGCTACAAGCCTTAACAAAAACTGCACTCCTCATATTCATTCCTAACCCTAGAAAATGTAGACATATGTGTAGTTACCTTAACATGATTTCATAACATAGACAGCACCTCTGCAGTAAAGGAATGTAATACTTCTCTCTCCTTTAAATCAGATGTGGAATGTAAATGTGAAGCTATAGGGGGAGTATCCGTATTCTTAAGAAACTATTTCATCTCCTGACTAATAGCACAAGACGGTGACACTGACTCCTCCACATCCTTATCATGGTAAAAAAGCACTACTACATCTTTGCCAGCTACTCTACTCAGAGCCAGATTATGGTTAAATGCAGCCCCAGGCAGGGCAATCAAGTGCCCCCCAAACCATACCAGTATCCCATTAATTTACAGTCTCTCCTCACTTACCATAGAGCACTGTTCAAACCTGTCAGTGTGGATACTAGTTATTTTTTTTACTTCTAACATTATCAGAAATGTGAATTTAATTTAAAGCAGTTAAATCAAATTTTACAGCAAAAACACTGGCAATCATTTGCTAAACAGAACAAAACTCAAATTGAAAACAGGCTTAGCATAAGCAATAGTAAACGCCTCTTCCCTTTAAACTCATATCTATTGAAAATGTATCTGGAAACTCATTAAACTAAAAAAGAAATGCTGGACTCAGTTAAACAGCATGTACTGAAGCATTAACTAGTGTCTCTGTGAAGGATGTAGTAATTCAAAAGACAAATGTGCAGCACATTTGCTAAAAGCTTATGACAGCCAACTGGATGCAAGTGCCCCTTTTTAGGGGCAGCCAGGGAGTACTGCCTGGTAAAGTTAATTGGTCAGAGTCAAAGAGAAGACAAAGGCTGAGGGGAATGAAACTCTGTATAAAAGAAGTAGCTGATAGATTTGCCCATCTGCACTAGGTGGTGGCAAACAGACTGTTGTAGTCCAACACGGTACATCCCACACTTGTGTGCTTGCAAAAAAGGTTAATTAAAATATATTCATAGTTAAAATATTAACTGAACTCATAAACTTTTATACTGTCCAGCTCATTCACAGTCAAGTAATATACACACTGTCAACAGTCAACAAAACAAGGATTGTCCCCAAGGAACATGGCTCATTTGATGATGATCCTGTTTACTACAAACAATTCCTTCTTTTACAGCATAACTACTGTGGGTTGCAGGAATCAAGCATTTGTCTACACACACAGACACACACACACACACACACACACACACACACACACACACACACACACACACAATCAATTACAGTCACTTGCATGACTGTGCACCTCAGATATTAGCTTGAGAACAAGTGAATGAATATATTCACAAATAATAGGCCAGAAACGTTTCTCAGATTCCTCTGTCAATATCAGACAGTAGAACACATTAAACCTCCCTCCCTCCTCCTGTCCTCACAACTTCTTAGCTCTAATCATAAACAAGGCCTAAAAATAAGGAAAATCCTCTAACTGTTTCTCTTATATACTTAGAAAGTTGCTATGATAAAAAGATTTGCATTAGCAAGCATTTTCTGAAGGCTACCAAGTCTAAAACTCATGCCTATCCTTAGTTAATGACTGTAATTCACAACAGTTTGTCAGAAAGCCACAAATGTAACAAGAAATAAACAAAAATACTTCTCAACTTGTTTGCTCAAGAATTTTGGACAAAGCCAAATGTACTGTGGGACAAAGGTCCAGTTTTTAAATACCAGTTTTATCTATTTCCTAACAAATTAAACTCACTGTATAAAGTTTCCCTTTTCACAGATGACCTAGGAGTATTGTGTGAGTGACTTACTCAAAGGCACACAGTAGTCACATAGTCAAATGGAGGTTTAAGGATTCAAATCCTGTACCTTTGACAACAGGAAGCAGTTTGTTTACATTTCAGAGCCTTACATGCCAGATAACTGTAATTAACTTGAAATGCATTTTTTTGGACAGCAGCTATGAAAGTCTAATAACTAGCATTATTGATAGGTTCATAGGTTGTAGGTGATTACTAGCCTAATAGCACCAGAGCCTTTACAAGCCTAGTCAGTAATACCCAGGATATGACAATATTATGTCTTAATTCCTCAGCTATGGGATGGGGCAATATCAAGGTAGTGGGTCTTTGGGAGTTGGAGCCCTGAGTCATTTTGGAGACTGCCTTTGTCCATAAAGGACATGGGCATTACCCCAGGAGTGAATTTACTGTTCCCCATCCATTTATCAAAATTTGTTTGAAGAGAGTGAGGAACAGACTTTGTTTCATGAAGATGAGAAGTTTATTCCCTAAATGAGGTAGACCTTGGGATATGAATCTATTTCTCCAGAAAGTTCTGTTAGACTCACAAATAAGGTTCAGGTCCATGGAACTCATAACCCTCATATAATTTTTCTTGCGGATATGTAACATTTTTCATCAAGGCTGGATCACAGAATGCCTTGTAGGTCAGGCATGTCACCTCTTAATAAATGGCATGATATGGAGTAAAGGGGTAGGGCCTTTAGTTGGTCTGCTAATACATGGGCCCTATGCTTTATATTTTTTAGTGAGAAACCTCTGGAGCCACTCCAATTGGTGTAAGTGCCTTGTTAGGTATATGCAGAAGGGTGAATTGTCCTTGATTATGTGCCTGATGAGGGCAGAATACAATGCACGGTGACTTCCTTTGATCTTGACATCATGCCTTTACTCATAAGTTGAGCCACATAGGACAATTTCCTCACTACTACAGCTACCTGGTGGTCAAAGTTTAGGTTGCTATCTATCTGTGTTCCTAGGTCCTTCACCACTGGTCTACTTTTAGGGCTGTGCTATCAATATTATAATTTGTAGGGATATCTGATTTACTGAAGGGTATGATTACACAGTTTTTAGCATTTAGTCTCAGACCATGGTTTTGGCACTAGCCATTTGTTATTTTTAGGCCTGTTAGTAGGACATCAATATCATTTGGGGATTCAGGGATTGCTCCCAGCTTACAGTCATTGGCAAACTTGGTGAACCAGAGTCCCCCAACACTGGCAAGTCCCAACAATGAGGCCTGTGGGATAGTGCTAGTAAAAGGTTAATTATCAGAAGTGAATTCACCTATCCAGGCAACAAATGTCCTGCCAGTGAACCAGTTTGCTATCCATCTGACAATGTAGCGGTTTATGCCTAGCTTAGTAAGTTTATCTATGATCCCCGAATCAGGGATTGCATCGAAAACTTTGGCAAAGGGGCCTCTGGCTCACTAAGGTCGCCAATGAATGTTAGCTGGGAGTGTGTTGTCAGCATTACACCCAAAACACTAACTACCATCATTAAGGAGCATAAAGCATATCTCAGTGGCCCTGTATGCACTCAATTAAGATAGCACCTCACACAACACTTAACACTGAAAATCATAGTAGCTCCACTTCCAAGGCAATAAGATAATACACCACACAGTCAAGAATTCTATTTATTGGGTATTCCATTGTAACATTGATGCTGATGTCCCCCTTACCAGGCTAAACAAGGAGAAGATTACAGTGAGCTGTCTGTCTGGAGCCAGGATCCACCAGATCACGCATGCATTTAGGTCTTTAAACCACAAGTACCAGTATGGCATGGTCATAATCCATGTGGGCATAAACAAGCTAAGACATACCTCAATGGAGTATATGAAGAGAGTCATAATAGAGTGCATGCGTGATCTGGCAGATCCTGGCTCCAGTGTTTTGGGTGTAATGCTGACAACATGATTTGCATTTTTTGTGTGTGGATGTGAGAGCTTTGCCTCCATTACATTGTGTATCTACATTTCGCCCACACTGTGTTTGTCTGCTCTAATATTAAATAGCGATCAGTGAACATGAGACAGTAACTACAGTGCCTCAAGATGGCCATATCCACTAGGCCAGAAACAGAGATGACAGGGAAGCACCTACCCATTATATCAGATCCTTAGTAGATGGGAAGGAGTAAGGGAGAGATAATTAAAGGTCTAAGTGAGAGTGATGCTGCCCTCTGCACAAACTAGCAGCACTTCATGCATTTATGAACAGTGGGAGACTATTGAGGGCATTTCCCATAGAGAATTATAAAATGGAAAGAATTGATTATATACAAGGCACTGGTAACCATGTTTGCACATTGTGACACTTTTATACCAGCAGGATGAAAGACTAAAGTGGCCTTAGGTCAACTGGTGCCCTAGGCAAAAGGGCTCCACAGCGCCCCGTACCACACCACCCAGTGCCCCCATCCTGGTCTACCTTCATTAAATAAATACAGGAAGAGCGCCCCTGCTAGAGCGGTGCCCTAGGCGGACACCTAGTTGGCCTATGCCTAAGGCCGCCTATGAGTTTAGCGCTCAGTCCAATCAGATAAACATACAATAAGCCTTCCACTAGCAGTGTCCAACTCGGATGGGTTGAATCAGCTTTCTGCTCCCACCAGAGTGCAGAATAAAACTGCCGTAATGAAAAATGAACTGTTTTTTTGCTCAAATACAGTAACAAATGCTTTATAACAAAAGGCAAAACTCCTGCGGTATCAAGAATCCTTGGAAATAAGTTCATAGGTTCATGGGTAGGGACTAGGCTATTGGCCCTAGGGCCTATATAAGCTTAGCCAAAAAGGTATCCTGGCTTTTGCCACCAAAGAAAATTATTTTCCTGTGCCCCTGTCGAGCAGAGCCACAGAGGTGATCCCCAGGGAGAATTTCCTATTTCCCATCCAATCATCAAGATTTTTCTTGAAGAGTGCTAATGAGGAGCTTTGTTTGATATAGATAGCTAGTTTGTTCCAGAGTGTGGGACGTCTCTGGGACAGGAATCTATCCCACCAGCATGTTCTGTTTATTGTGGTGACAAGGTTTAGGTCCCTAGAGCATGTAGCTCGGAGGGATTGGGATTTCTTTAAGTGGAGGATGTCCAACAGCTTTGGGTTTGACATAGATTTACATGTTAGGCAGAGATTGCGTCTGAGTAGCCGATATGTGATGGAGTAAAGTTGGAGTTTTTTGAGACAGTCTGTGTAGGGCATCTGTTTGAGGCCAGTAATCCTCTTTGTGAGGTATTCCTGTGGCCTTTCCAGTTGCTGTAGATGTTTTGTGAGGTGCATACCAAAAGGGTATCTCAGTCTCTTTCAATGTACAGATGTGCTTCTGAATTGACTTCTGGAAGGTACTGGATTTTTATTTTTTTTTATTTTTTTTAAGGCCAGGCTGCCCCTCTCCCCCAGAAACAACCAGGCCATAGACAGCTGCCTAGGTCTCTTTGTGCTGGAGCTATCCTTGCATTACCCTGGCAAATCACAAGGCATAGCTAAGCAAATGAATGACTTCAACTATCCTTAAATAAATTGGGGAAACTATGCTACTAAAAATAAGTATGCACAAATATTTATGGACTTCATTAATGCCAACTCCTTAGACCAACTAGTCAAATTGTTTGAACTATTTAAAACCCCAAAAAGGTCTCAGAAATATTGGATCTGGCTCTCTCCAACTTAGCCCCCCCCCCTTTCCTCAACACTTTTTCATAGGTTCATAGGTAAGTACCAGGCTATCTGCCCATGGGCATTTAAAAGCCAAGCCACAGAGTGATGGCTTTCGCCCCCCCCATTAGATTAGTAACCTGGGCATCTGTCAACAGAGCTCCTGAAGTGATCCCAGGGTAGAACTTATGATTACCCATCCACTCATCAAGATTTCTCTTGAAGAGGGTCAGAGAGGAGCTCTGTCGAATATGAATTAGGATTCTATTCCAGAGTGAGGGGAGTCACTGGGACAGGAATCTATCCATCCAGCATGTCCTGTTTATTGTTGTACATAGGTTCAAGTTGCTAGAACGAGTGGTTCTGAGGGATCTCGTTTTTTTGAGGTGAAGCATGTCCATTAGTTCAGGGTTTGACATGGCCCTATAGGTCAGGCATAGGTCACCTCTGAGCAGATGGTAAGCGACTGAGAAGAGCTGGAGCTTTTTTAGTCATGCTTCATAGGGTAATTATTTAAGGCCCTTAATCCTCTTAGTGAGGTACTTCTGTGGTCTTTCTAGTTGTTGCAGGTGTCTAGTGAGGTACATCCCAAATGGGGCATTGTACTCTATTATGGGCCTAATGAGTGAGGAGTAAAGGGGCACAATCACCTCCTTGGATCTGGATGAGAAACCCTTTGTGATCAGGTGAGCCACATAGAAGGATTTCCTGACCGTTTTGGCTATGTGGTTATCAAAGGAGAGCATGCTATCTACTTGGGTACCCAGGTCCCTAATTACTTCTTTTGTACTTGGTGGATTCCCATCTATGTGATAGTTTGTAGGTACTTTGTTTTTCCCAAATGGGATTACTATGCATTTTTTGGCATTTAGCTTGAGGCCATGACTTTGACACCAGGTGTTTGTCTCTGTGAGACCCTTTTGCAGGATGTCCGTGTCAGCTGGAGAGTCATTTATTGCACCCAATTTACAGTTATCTGCGAACTTGGTTAGCCACAGTCCCTCCGCCTTTGCCTGTACTTCGGAGAAATATATACCGAACAGGAGGGGTTCGAGGACTGAGCCCTGTGGGACTCCACTTGTGACTGGTTTAGAGTCAGACATGGCGCCTGCCACTCTTACCATGTGGGTTCTGTCTGAGAGCCAATTGGCAACCCATCTCATGACATGGGGGTTGATATTTAAGCTGGTGAGTTTGTCTATGATTCCTGAGTGTGGGATGGTGTTGAATGCCTTAGCGAGGTCCAGATATGCTGTGTGAACCACCTTCCCTTCATCTATGGCCTTGGTGATTGTTTCGAAGAAGTCGACCAAGTTCAGGAGGCAAGATCTGCCTTTAACAAAGCCAAACTGGGTGGGGTCCAGTGTTTGGAGTTTCCCAATGTCCCTGTTAATGAGCTCCATGATAATGTGTTCCATGGCTTTCCAGACCAAGCTAGTCAAACTTATAGGGCGATAGTTCCCAGGGTCATTTGTGGCACCACCTTTGTGGAGTGGTACGGCTGTTGCTGTACGCCATTCTTTGGGTACATAGCCTGTAGAGAGGCTGAGTTTGAATAGTGATTTGAGATGGGGGGTTAGTTCATTTTGAAGCTCATGTAAGACACAACCTGGGATAGCATTTGGTCCCATTGATGCTGTGTTTTTGGCCTTTGCAAGGGCTGTCTTTACTTGTGTGTCTGAGATATCTGGAGCGCCACATTCTTCTGGGATGGGTGCTAGCCCCTTTGGTGGAGAGGGGGGGTGAAGTTTGCACTGAACTTGTCAGCCAGGATGTTGGCAATATCAGTTGGTTCAGTGTATTTATGGCCATTATGCACTAGCTCGGAGCATATCTGAGAGTTTGCCCCTAGACTCTTGACATAATTAAAGAAGGCCTTGTGGTTATCCTTAGAGTCATTGGCTATTTTTCTTTCAAAGTTGGCCTGGGATGATTTAATGAGGGAGCGCAGTTTTTTACTGATGTTAATCAGAGATGCCTTCTTATTTTGAGATTTTGTTCTATCTTGCAGGAGTTTCCTCCTTCTGTTGTAAAGTTTATTTATGGCCGAGGTCCACCAGACTGGCTTCCTCTTTTTTGAGGAGTTGGTCTTGGTTTTACATGGGATGGCTCGGTCCATGCATTCTTGAAGGTGTTCATAGAATGCACTTCTAAAGGATTCTGCCGATGGGTCATCATTTTCCATTTGATTGGGAGTTTTGAAACTTCCCACCTCAGTCTTGAGGAGTGTGAAGTTGGCTTTAGAGAAGTTTTTTACCATGATTTCCTTGACTGGGGGGGGGGGGGTTGGATGTGGATGTCCAGTGTGATTAGTTTGTGATCTGATCTTACCAATGACAAGTTTACCTCAGGTGTGGAACATAGGTTCCCCATGTTGGTGATGACCAGGTCCAGTATGTTGTCACCTCTTGTAGGAGTGGTGACCAGCTGTTCAAGGGTGTTTGAGTTTATAAACTCAAGGAAGCATTGGGCTAGGGCATTTGAGCTTGAGTAGTTTTCCCAGTCAATGTTTGGATAGTTGAAGTCATCCAGTAGCATGGTGTTGGGTAGAATCTTCATACTTTCTAATGTTCTCAGGAATGCTGCATGAGGGTCCTGAGACAAGGTGGGAGATCTGTAGCAAGCTATAAATTGAACAGTCAATTTACCCACTGTCAATTGCACTTGGTGGTCTCAGATTCCGTGTGCTGTGCTACTAACCTGGAGGTGTGGGTGTTCTTGATAAATATGGACACACCCCCTCCTTTTGTGTTCCAGTCCTGGTTTTGGGACCTAAAGGTATGGTAGGAGTTATAGCCTGGTAGTGTTGTGGTGCTCTCTGGAGCCGTGAACCAGGTTTCTGTCACTGCACATACGTCGATTTCTTCCATACCAAGGAGAGCCTTGAGTGCATGCACTTTGAGGTTTAGACTTCTGGCATTGAGCAGCATTACCCTCAGTTTTTGTTTATTATTGTTGTTTATGGAGGTGGGTTTGTCTTTTGATCCTTCCCTAAAAAAGGCAGTATTGGGGCGGCAAGAGTCTTGGCCAATATTTGAAAGCCCAGGGGAGACAGGTGAAAGCTGTCTCTGGCGAAGCAACGTGGCTTGTCAAGCATGTCGTCCCAGGCTGGCAAGTACTGGATCCCCTTTGAATGACACCAGTAGTTTAAACAGTTGTTGAAACTGATCATTTTTTCTTCATATGCTGGCATCATTTTGGGTGAGGGCAGGATGCTACTCAGAGTCATACCCGCCTGGGCTACATGGTCAGAGAGCTCCTCCGTGTCTCTTTTCATGTAGTCCAGGGGGGTACATCTCAGGTCATTTATGCCAACATGTACAATGACAGAGTCATATTTGTACTTGTTGTGGAGTGACCTGAGTGTATGTGTTATTTGGCAGATTCTGGCACCCGACAGGCAGCTTACGGTAACCTTCTCCTTGTTCAGTCTAGTGAGTGGGATGTCTGTGTGCCTGATGTTAGAATCACTGATTACTAGTGTGTTAGGTGTGTTATTTAGCCTTAGGGTCTGTTTTCACTTGGCACACTGACATTGTGACGTATGTGTTACCTGGTTTCTGTTGTGGGGTGGGAGTTGCTTGGGTGTATGCTTAGGAGGTCTCTGTTGTTTAGGCAGGTTCTTATTTAGAGCCTCCGAATATGTTTTTGCGTGTTTCTTAGAGTTGTTTTCTGGTGCAGCTATGGCTGGTCTATGTGAGCCTGGTAATGTGGTACTAGTTATCAAATCACTGAACAGTTCTAACAACTGTGCAGTATCACTTACCCTAAGTGCAAGACCCAATGTACCATGTAAACCCTCCATCTTCAGAAACTGCACCATGGCAGATCTACTCCAATTAATTAATAGCCTGATGAAATTCAAACACCCTCTTTATCAAACGCCCCCACATCACTCATGGCTATATTCACTGAATAAGTTATTTGCCCACCTCTAAGCTAATATTGAGGCCTTTGACCCCATAAAGCTTGCATACAATGCCAGCTTTAAGAAAAAGCCCATTTGGTGGAACCACAATATTAACAAACTATGCAATTAGAGGATGAAATTCAAAGCATGTAAAAGCAAAATTAACACCCCATCAACTAAAGAAGAACTGAAAAGATTAACAAAGAATTTGGGAAAAAAATTGAATCCTCCAACTGCAAGCATGAACTGTGAATTATCACTATGTTAAGCATAACCAAAAGCCTTCTTTAGCTATGCCAGGAACTTCGGAAGTAATACCTAACAATGCTCTGAATTAATACAAAATAACACAAAATAGTCATAGCCAACATATTGCTGGACAAGTTCTGCTCAAACTTGACTCCCCAATCTCTAATTATCTGTGGCACATTGGTCTGGCTATGCCATCCCTCCAGTCACCTCTGAGTCCTAAGTGCTCTCAGAACACTTGGTCCATGGGTCCAGATAATGTGTCAGCCTGTCAGCATCAACATTGCCTGGCTGATTCATTACTGAGTCTCAGCATCTCCACTGGATTTGTGGCTAGAGGTATGGAGAACTACTTTATTCATGCCACTCCACAAAGAGGAACCCACTACTGGTTCAGGAAACTATAGATCTATAAGTATCTGTTAAAGCAATGGAGTGCATTTTTATGTGATTCAGTAACAATGACACATGAAGTCTTCATACCCTAGAGATGAATCAATTTGGGTTTGTTAAAGTTAGGTTTATGAGCAAATCACTAAGGCATTGGACTTGAGCAAATCAGTTCATAATGCATACCTAAACTCGGCCAAAGCCTTTGATATCATTCCATATTCTGATATCAAAGTTAATCCAACCAGACTAAATTTAAACCATTATGATACCCACTGGATAGCAAATTGGCTTATTGACAGAACCTGGTATATTAGTGTTGGAGGCACACACTCAGCCAAAAGACTAGTTACCTGTAGTGTACCCCTGGAATCTGTACAGGGGCCACTCTTTGTTGGCCTCTACCTCTCTGACATTTAAGGTGACATCAAAGGCCTGTGGATGATAAAGTCTGCTGACAACTATAAACTGGGAGCTGTCATAAACACTACAATGAACCATGGAATTCTACAGTTGGGCCTAATTCATACTAAGAAATGGCTCTTAAGCCATGATATCAAACTAAATTCCAGAAATGCAGTCTGGTGTCCTTTGGCAAACCCAGATACCACTGCACCTATCACATAGAAAAGACCTTCTTAAACACTGACTTAGTCATTAAGGACTTGGACACTTTCATTGACAATGTATTTTTCTTTGAATACCACATTAGCATTTGACCCACAGTGTGCATCCTACTATCCACCTCATGATTTTCATTTCTGCCACCTCAAGATTCCTCAGTTGATCTGCCTTCATTGCCCAAGTTTCTCTGCCACGCATAAGCACCGGTCATCCCATTGTTTCTACACCTTACTTTTCAACTTCTTTAGTAGTCTTCTGTCTCATACTACACTGGACACTTTATGCCACTTGGCTGCAATATTTCTGATCCTAGCTTTGATCTCTTTCATTCAGAATTTGCTTCTTCTCAGCCAACCTTTTCCCCTGTTTTTCCCCTCTGTCTCAGTTTTAAAGAACTTTTGCCCTCATTTGCTGTCATGACCTTCTCTTATGTATACAATTCCATTCACGGTTAAGCTTGTATTCCAGTCCTCTGTCATTTGCTGAAATTTCTCCTTGTAGATACAAATTATTTGCAGGTAGCAATTTTGTTGATCTGCCCCTTCTGAATATTATGGAATATTAAAAGCTTCTATTTCATTGAGTGTTTCCAGTATCTGTATACATCTGTTGAATTTGTTCTGTGTTTTTTGCAGACCTGGTTTACCTTTGTGTTAGTTGTTTTCCTGTTATTAAATAACTTTTAACCCCAGATTTCTGTTCACCATAGCAATATCTTATCTACTCCTAGTTCTACTAAAAGTATCAAATATCTTGACAAATTTCCTTCCCAGGCACATAGCAACACTACAACAAAGATACTTGCACCTGGCTACCTTATAGCATACACCACAGTGCATCATTCAGTGGGATGCACTGTCTTAAATTCAAACTATAGCTGCATATGTCCAAATTTCCAAGGAGATTTCAAATTATGTTCTCCATTTGGGCCACTCTGCTCATCAAACAAACATCTTTGTAATCAAAAAGGGTGATCAGCATTCTTAGAACATGCAACTACACTCAAGAAAAAGAATCTTCCAGTATTCATTTGGCTGCTGTTAAAAAAAGTTTTTAGAATGGCTCTTGCAACATATTTGTTATCAAACCCAGCCTTTAGCATCATCAGTAGTTGTTCCTGTCCTTATATATTACACGTATTCTAGTACACATCACCATTTGGATACCTCTCAAACTTTTATTGTAAGAATTCTGGACAAAGCCAAAAATAATGGAGGGGGAATAGACAGAAGTCTAAAGTCAGGGACAGATTTCAAATATTGCTCTTATAAGCTTAGAAAGTTGCTTCAATAAAGGATTATAGATTAGCATGCATTTTCTGAAGGATAAGAATTCTGAAATCCAAATATTTGTTAATATTTGGTGATTTCAGTCCTCAATAATTTGCCAGAAAAGTACACATTTCTATGAAATATAGGCCAAAACTATGAAACCAAAACCTGGGCTTTCTGTGAAATTCTGGGCAGTTGAGGGGTACGCCATTTGAATTACTTGCCCGATTTAGACTACATACATGGCATTCATTTTAAGCTCTTTAAATATTTATTTGACTTTAATGTCTACAGCAGCATTTTCATAGAAACATTCTGCTACGTGTGACAGTTACTCTAACTCCACTTAAAGAAACAATGTCATTTTATTTTTTATAATATATCAGCTCAAATCATGTCTATGTTCATTCTTTTGCTATATTGTATATATGCATCTCTTGCTAGTTTATTCATGCAACTTTTCTCCATATGATTTCACTAAAACGGGCTCTGCCCAGTTAAACTTTCCAAGTCAGCAAACACAAACAAATGCTGCTTACTTTGAATACAGATAGAGGTCATTACATTGTAACATGCATTGAAAAGCAAATACATCCATGGGGTTGAGGGTTAGCATAATGACTAAAGTGTTTACCTCACTGGCACAAGCTGGAGGGTTTGAGTCTCATCTTGAGGAAATTAGCAAGACTTAAAATAGCCTACAAGAGCAGCTACTCTAGTACTCACCTATGAACCTTTTAAAATTGCTTTAAATGGAAAATGCAGATTACGAATGTACAAAACATTCCTTTCTTATTATAGTAGCAGATTTTATTTGAAAGTGTGGTCCAACTGACTGATAGTAAAAATGGTATGTATTAAAATCTGTCCAGAAGGATTTGATCAACTAATTTGGTATTCAGTAGACTTTCTGATCTTATGGTAAGACCGGACAGGAGATGATTAGAATCCATGGAGCTGAGGAATAGTGCAGAAAAAATAAGTGCAAAGTGAGTTGTGAAATGGACTGGTAACATCTGAAAGACTCTGTTAATGGAAAGAATACTGATAATGAAACTGAAATAAGAGGATGTAAGGGAGACAGAGGATATGGATGAAAGAGGTGACAGTGAATAAGATGGAAGTTCAGTAAAAGTACAGTAAAAAGTTATGGGGAAAGGGGAAAGTATCAAACCATTACAGGACCATTCACTAATTAGATGAGTGGCAATAACCAGTATGAGTCTTTGCTTGGAGTCAATTTCCTGAATGTTCAGAGGGAGATTATTTAGTTGTACAGATGTTGCAGGTTGAGTCTCCTTGTCATCTCCTAGATATCTTGACATGTACTAATGAGGCACCCATGGAGCAAAGTGTTCCTGATGGGGTGCAATAAGAGGGAAAGAGAAGGAAAATGGAAGATGTGATAGGAGGCAGGGTGGAAGTTCCTAAACTTGAAAAGTAAATGGAGGATTGTAACTAATTTGGTCATGTAACCTCTAAGCTAAAAGACCAGTTAGTAGCTAAATGAGAACTGTTTCCCTGTTTAAACTTCTGTTTGGAGACCAGCTTCTATACGTTGAAATGGAGTTGATTCTATTATGTGACTGTGTATAAAGTACAAAACGAGCTTCCTCCTTCCATATGTTGAAATGGAGTTGATTCTATTATGTGGCTGTGTATAAAGTACAAAACAAGCTTCCTCCTTCCATATGTTGAAATGGAGTTGATTCTATTATGTGGCTGTGTATAAAGTACAAAACGAGCTTCCTCCTTCCATATGTTGAAATGGAATTGATTCTATTATGTGGCATTGTATAAAGTACAAAATGAGCTTCCTTCTTCCATATGTTGAAATGGAGCTGATTCTATTATGTGGTTTTGTATAAAGTACAAAATGAGCTCCGTCCTTCCATATGTTGAAATGGAGAGGATTCTGTTATGTGGCTGTGTATAAAGTACAAAACGAGCTTCCTCCTTCCATATGCTGAAATGGAGTGCATTCTATTACGTGGCTGTGTATAAAGTACAAAACGAGCTTCCTGCTTCCATATGTTGAAATGGAGTGGATTCTATTATGTGGCTGTGTATAAAGTACAAAATGAGCTTCCTCCTTCCATATGTTGAAATGGAGATGATTCTATTATGTGGCTGTGTATAAAGTACAAAACGAGCTTCCTCCTTCCATATGTTGAAATTGAGTTGATTCTATGATGTGGCTGTGTATAAAGTACAAAATGAGCTTCCTCCTTCCATATGTTGAAATGGAGTTGATTCTATGATGTGGCTGTGTATAAAGTACAAAATGAGATTCCTCCTTCCATATGTTGAAATGGAGTTGATTCTATTATGTGGCTGTGTATAAAGTATAAAACAAGCTTCCTCCTTCCATATGTTGAAATGGAGTTGATTCTATTATGTGGCTGAGTATAAAGTACAAAACGAGCTTCCTCCTTCCATATATTGAAATGGAGTTGATTCTATTACGTGGCTGTGTATAAAGTAAAAAACGAGCTTCCTCCTTCCATATGTTGAAATGGAGTTGATTCTGTTACGTGGCTGTGTATAAAGTACAAAACAAGCTTCCTCCTTCCATATGTTGAAATGGAGTTGATTCTGTTATGTGGCTGTATATAAAGTACAAAACGAGCTTCCTCCTTCCATATGTTGAAAAGGAGTTGATTCTGTTATGTGGCTGTGTATAAAGAACAAAACGAGCTTCATAATTCCATATGTTGAAATGGAGTTGATTCTATTATGTGGCTGTGTATAAAGTACAAAATGAGCTTCCTCCTTCCATATGTTGAAATGGAGTTGATTCTATTATGTGGCTGTGTATAAAGTAAAAAAAGGAGCGTCCTGCTTCCATATGTTGAAATGGAGTTGATTCTATTATGTGGCTGTGTATAAAGTACAAAACGAGCTTCCTCCTTCCATATGTTGAAATGAAGTTGATTCTATTATGTGGCTGTGTATAAAGTACAAAACGAGCTTCCTCCTTCCATATGTTGAAATGGAGTTGATTTTAATATGTGGCTGTGTATAAAGTACAAAAAGAGCTTCCTCCTTCCATATGTTGAAATGGAGTTGATTCTATTATGTGGCCATTTATAAAGTACAAAACGAGCTACCTCCTTCCATATGTTGAAATGGAGTTGATTCTATTATGTGGCTGTGTATAAAGTACAAAACGAGCTTCCTCCTTCCATATGTTGAAATGGAGTTGATTTTAATATGTGGCTGTGTATAAAGTACAAAAAGAGCTTCCTCCTTCCATATGTTGAAATGGAGTTGATTCTATTATGTGGCCATTTATAAAGTACAAAACGAGCTACCTCCTTCCATATGTTGAAATGGAGTTGATTCTATTATGTGGCTGTGTATAAAGTACAAAACGAGCTTCCTCCTTCCATATGTTGAAATGGAGTTGATTCTATTATGTGGCTGTGTATAAAGTACAAAACGAGCTTCCTCCTTCCATATGTTGAAATGGAGTTGATTCTATTATGTGGCTGTGTATAAAGTACAAAACGAGCTTCGTCCTTCCATATGCTGAAATGGAATTGATTCTATTATGTGGCTTTGTATAAAGTACAAAACGAGCTTCCTCCTTCCATATGTTGAAATGGAGCTGATTCTATTATGTGGCTGTGTATAAAGTACAAAATGAGCTTCCTCCTTCTATATGTTGAAATGGAGTGGATTCTATTATGTGGCTGTGTATAAAGTACAAAACAAGCATCCTCCTTCCATATGTTGAAATGGAGTTGATTCTATTATGTGGCTGTGTATAAAGTACAAAACGAGCTTCCTCCTTCCATATGTTGAAATGGAGTTGATTCTATTTTGTGGCTGTGTATAAAGTACAAAACGCGCTTCCTCCTTCCATATGTTGAAATGGAGTTGATTCTATTATGTGGCTGTGTATAAAGTACAAAATGAGCTTCCTCCTTCCATATGTTGAAATGGAGTTGATTCTATTATGTGGCTGTGTATAAAGTATAAAATGAGCTTTCTCCTTCCATATGTTGAAATGGAGTTGATTCTATTATGTGGCTGTGTATAAAGTACAAAACGAGCTTCCTCCTTCCATATGTTGAAATGGGAGTTGATTCTATTACGTGGCTGTGTATAAAGTACAAAACGAGCTTCCTCCTTCCATATGATGAAATGGAGTTGATTCTGTTACGTGGCTGTGTATAAAGTACAAAACGAGCTTCCTCCTTCCATATGTTGAAATGGAGTTGATTCTATTATGTGGCTGTATATAAAGTACAAAACGAGCTTCCTCCTTCCATATGTTGAAATGGAGTTGATTCTGTTTTGTGGCTGTGTATAAAGTACAAAACGAGCTTCCTTCTTCCATATGTTGAAATGAAGTTGATTCTATTATGTGGCTGTGTATAAAGTACAAAATGAGCTTCCTCCTTCCATATGTTGAAATGGAGTTGATTCTATTATGTGGCTGTGTTTAAAGTACAAAACAAGCTTCCTCCTTCCATATGTTGAAATGGAGTTGATTCTATTATGTGGCTGTGTATAAAGTACAAAACGAGCTTCCTCCTTCCATATGTTGAAATGGAGTTGATTCTATTATGTGGCTGTGTATAATGTACAAAACGAGCTTCCTCCTTCCATATGTTGAAATGGAGTAGATTCTATTATGTGGCTGTGTATAAAGTACAAAACGAGCTTCCTGCTTCCATATGTTGAAATGGAGTTGATTCTATTATGTGGCTGTGTATAAAGTACAAAACGAGCTTCCTCCTTCCATATGTTGAAATGGAGTTGATTCTATTATGTGGCTGTGTATAAAGTACAAAACGAGCTTCCTCCTTCCATATGTTGAAATGGAGTTGATTCTATTATTTGGCTGTGTATAAAGTACAAAACGAGCTTCCTGCTTCCATATGTTGAAATGGAGTTGATTCTATTATGTGGCTGTGTATAAAGTACAAAACGGGCTTCCTCCTTCCATATGTTGAAATGGAGTAGATTCTATTATGTGGCTGTGTATAAAGTACAAAACGAGCTTCCTGCTTCCATATGTTGAAATGGAGTTGATTCTATTATGTGGCTGTTTATAAAGTACAAAACGAGCTTCGTCCTTCCATATGTTGAAATGGAGTTGATTCTATTATGTGGCTGTGTATAAAGTACAAAACGAGCTTCGTCCTTCCATATGCTGAAATGGAATTGATTCTGTTATGTGGCTGTGTATAAAGTACAAAACGAGCTTCCTTCTTCCATATGTTGAAATGGAGTTGATTCTATTATGTGGCCATTTATAAAGTACAAAACGAGCTACATCCTTCCAAATATTGAAATGGAGTTGATTCTATTATGTGGCTGTGTATAAAGTACAAAACAAGCTTCCTCCTTCCATATGTTGAAATGGCATTGATTCTATTATGTGGCTGTGTATAAAGTACAAAATGAGCTTCCTCCTTCCATATGTTGAAATGGAGTTGATTCTATTATGTGGCCATTTATAAAGTACAAAACGAGCTACATCCTTCCAAATATTGAAATGGAGTTGATTCTATTATGTGGCTGTGTATAAAGTACAAAACAAGCTTCCTCCTTCCATATGTTGAAATGGAGTTGATTCTATTATGTGGCTGTGTATAAAGTACAAAACGAGCTTCCTTCTTCCATATGTTTAAATGGAGTTAATTCTATTATGTGGCTTTGTATAAAGTACAAAACAAGCTTCCTCCTTCCATATGTTGAAATGGAGTTGATTCTATTATGTGGCTGTGTATAAAGTACAAAACGAGCTTCCTTCTTCCATATGTTTAAATGGAGTTAATTCTATTATGTGGCTGTGTATAAAATACAAAACGAGCTTCCTCCTTCCATATGTTGAAATGGAGTTGATTTTATTATGTGGCTGTGTATAAATTACAAAACGAGCTTCCTCCTTCCATATGTTGAAATGGAGTTGATTCTGTTATGTGGCTGTGTATGAAGTACAAAACGAGCTTCCTCCTTCCATATGTTGAAATGAAGTTGATTCTATTATGTGGCTGTGTATAAAGTACAAAACGAGCTTCCTCCTTCCATATGTTGAAATGGAGTTGATTCTATTATGTGGCTGTGTATAAAGTACAAAACGAGCTTCCTCCTTCCATATGTTGAAATGGAGATGATTCTATTATGTGGCTGTGTATAAAGTACAAAACGAGCTTCCTCCTTCCATATGTTGAAATGGAGATGATTCTATTATGTGGCTGTGTATAAAGTACAAAATGAGCTCCTTCCTTGCATATGTTGAAATGGAGTTGATTCTATTATGTGGCTGTGTATAAAGTACAAAATGAGCTTCCTCCTTCCATATGTTGAAATGGAGTTGATTCTATTATGTGGCTGTGTATGAAGTACAAAACGAGCTTCCTCCTTCCATATGTTGAAATGGAGTTGATTCTATTATGTGGCTGTGTATAAAGTACAAAACGGGCTTCATCCTTCCATATGTTGAAATGGCGTTAATTCTATTATGTGGCTGTGCATGAAGTACAAAACGAGCTTCCTCCTTCCATATGTTGAAATGGAGTTGATTCAATTATGTGGCTGTGTATAAAGTACAAAACAAGCTTCCTCCTTCCATATGTTGAAATGGAGTTGATTCTATTATGTGGCCATTTATAAAGTACAAAATGAGCTACCTCCTTCCATATGTTGAAATGGAGTTGATTCTATTATGTGGCTGTGTATAAAGTACAAAACAAGCTTCCTCCTTCCATATGTTGAAATGGAGTTGATTCTATTATGTGGCCATTTATAAAGTACAAAATGAGCTTCCTCCTTCCATATGTTGAAATGGAGTTGATTCTATTATGTGGCTGTGTATAAAGTACAAAACACGCTTCTTCCTTCCATATGTTGAAATGGAGTTGATTCTATTATGTGGCTGTGTATAAAGTACAAAATGAGCTTCCCCCTTCCATATGTTGAAATGGAGTTGATTCTGTTATGTGGCTGTGTATAAAGTACAAAACGAGCTTCCTCCTTCCATATGTTGAAATGGCATTGATTCTATTATGTGGCTGTGTATAAAGTACAAAACGGGCTTCATCCTTCCATATGTTGAAATGGCGTTAATTCTATTATGTGGTTGTGCATGAAGTACAAAACGAGCTTCCTCCTTCCATATGTTGAAATGGAGTTGATTCTATTATGTGGCTGTGTATAAAGTACAAAACGAGCTTCCTCCTTCCATATGTTGAAATGGAGTTGATTCTATTATGTGGCCATTTATAAAGTACAAAACGGGCTACCTCCTTCCATATGTTGAAATGGAGTTGATTCTATTATCTGGCTGTGTATAAAGTACAAAACAAGCTTCCTCCTTCCATATGTTGAAATGGAGTTGATTCTATTATGTGGCCATTTATAAAGTACAAAATGAGCTACCTCCTTCCATATGTTGAAATGGAGTTGATTCTATTATGTGGCTGTGTATAAAGTACAAAACAAGCTTCCTCCTTCCATATGTTTAAATGGAGTTGATTTTATTATGTGGCTGTGTATAAAGTACAGAGCGAGCTTCCTCCTTCCATATGTTGAAATGGAGTTGATTCTATTATGTGGCTGTGTATAAAGTACAAAACACGCTTCTTCCTTCCATATGTTGAAATGGAGTTGATTCTATTATGTGGCTGTGTATAAAGTACAAAATGAGCTTCCCCCTTCCATATGTTGAAATGGAGTTGATTCTGTTATGTGGCTGTGTATAAAGTACAAAATGAGCTTCCCCCTTCCATATGTTGAAATGGAGTTGATTCTGTTATGTGGCTGTGCGTAAAGTACAAAACGAGCTTCCTCCTTCCATATGTTGAAATGGAGTTGATTCTATTATGTGGTCATTTATAAAGTACAAAACGAGCTACCTCCTTCCATATGTTGAAATGGAGTTGATTCTATTATGTGGCTGTGTATAAAGTACAAAATGAGCTTCCTCCTTCCATATGTTGAAATGGAGTTGATTCTATTATGTGGCCGTGTATAAAGTACAAAATGAGCTTCCTCCTTCCATATGTTGAAATGGAGTTGATTCTATTATGTGGCTGTGTATAAAGTACAAAATGAGCTTCCTCCTTCCATATGTTGAAATGGAGTTGATTCTATTATGTGGCTGTGTATGAAGTACAAAACGAGCTTCCTCCTTCCATATGTTGAAATGGAGTTGATTCTATTATGTGGCTGTGTATAAAGTACAAAACGGGCTTCATCCTTCCATATGTTGAAATGGCGTTAATTCTATTATGTGGCTGTGCATGAAGTACAAAACGAGCTTCCTCCTTCCATATGTTGAAATGGAGTTGATTCAATTATGTGGCTGTGTATAAAGTACAAAACAAGCTTCCTCCTTCCATATGTTGAAATGGAGTTGATTCTGTTACGTGGCTGTGTATAAAGTACAAAACGGGCTACCTCCTTCCATATGTTGAAATGGAGTTGATTCTATTATCTGGCTGTGTATAAAGTACAAAATGAGCTTCCTCCTTCCATATGTTGAAATGGAGTTGATTCTATTATGTGGCTGTGTATAAAGTACAAAACGAGCTTCCTCCTTCCATATGTTGAAATGGAGTTGATTCTTTTATGTGGCTGTGTATAAAGTACAAAACGGGCTACCTCCTTCCATATGTTGAAATGGAGTTGATTCTATTATCTGGCTGTGTATAAAGTACAAAACAAGCTTCCTCCTTCCATATGTTGAAATGGAGTTGATTCTATTACGTGGCTGTATATAAAGTACAAAACAAGCTTCCTCCTTCCATATGTTGAAATGGAGTTGATTCTATTATGTGGCTGTGTATAAAGTACAAAACGAGCTTCCTCCTTCCATATGTTGAAATGGAGTTGATTCTTTTATGTGGCTGTGTATAAAGTACAAAACGGGCTACCTCCTTCCATATGTTGAAATGGAGTTGATTCTATTATCTGGCTGTGTATAAAGTACAAAACAAGCTTCCTCCTTCCATATGTTGAAATGGAGTTGATTCTATTATGTGGCTGTGTATAAAGTACAAAACAAGCTTCCTCCTTCCTTATGTTTAAATGGAGTTGATTCTATTATGTGGCTGTGTATAAAGTACAGAGCGAGCTTCCTCCTTCCATATGTTGAAATGGAGTTGATTCTATTATGTGGCTGTGTATAAAGTACAAAACACGCTTCTTCCTTCCATATGTTGAAATGGAGTTGATTCTATTATGTGGCTGTGTATAAAGTACAAAATGAGCTTCCCCCTTCCATATGTTGAAATGGAGTTGATTCTGTTATGTGGCTGTGTATAAAGTACAAAACGAGCTTCCTCCTTCCATATGTTGAAATGGAGTTGATTCTATTATGTGGCTGTGTATAAAGTACAAAACGAGCTTCCTTTTTCCATATGTTGAAATGGAGTTGATTCTATTATGTGGCTGTGTATGAAGTACAAAACGAGCTTCCTCCTTCCATATGTTGAAATGGAGTTGATTCTATTATGTGGCTGTGTATAAAGTACAAAACGGGCTTCATCCTTCCATATGTTGAAATGGCGTTGATTCTATTATGTGGCTGTGCATGAAGTACAAAACGAGCTTCCTCCTTCCATATGTTGAAATGGAGTTGATTCTATTATGTGGCCATTTATAAAGTACAAAACGGGCTACCTCCTTCCATATGTTTAACTGGAGTTGATTCTATTATGTGGCTGAGTATAAAGTACAAAACGAGCTTCCTCCTTCCATATGTTGAAATGGAGTTGATTCTATTATGTGGCTGTGTATAAAGTACAAAATGAGCTTCCTCCTTCCATATGTTGAAATGGATCTGATTCTATTATGTGGCTGTGTATAAAGTACAAAACGAGCTTCCTCCTTCCATATGTTGAAATGGAGTTGATTCTATTATGTGGTCATTTATAAAGTACAAAACAAGCTACCTCCTTCCATATGTTGAAATTGAGTTGATTCTATGATGTGGCTGTGTATAAAGTACAAAACGAGCTTCCTCCTTCCATATGTTGAAATGGAGTTGATTCTGTTATGTGGCTGTGTATAAAGTACAAAATGAGCTTCCTCCTTCCATATGATGAAATGGAGTTGATTCAATTATGTGGCTGTGTATAAAGTACAAAACGAGCTTCCTCCTTCCATATGTTGAAATGGAGTTGATTCTATTATGTGGCTGTGTATAAAGTACAAAACGAGCTTCCTCCTTCCATATTTTGAAATGGAGTTGATTTTATTATGTGGCTGTGTTTAAAGTACAAAACGAGCTTCCTCCTTACATATGTTGAAATGGAGTTGATTCTATTATGTGGCTGTGTATAAAGTACAAAACGAGCTTCCTCCTTACATATGTTGAAATGGAGTTGATTCTATTATGTGGCTGTGTATAAAGTACAAAATGAGCTTCCTCCTTCCATATGTTGAAATGGAGATGATTCTATTATGTGGCTGTGTATAAAGTACAAAACGAGCTTCCTCCTTCCATATGTTGAAATGGAGTTGATTCTGTTATGTGGCTGTGTATAAAGTACAAAATGAGCTTCCTCCTTCCATATGTTGAAATGGAGTTGATTCAATTATGTGGCTGTGTATAAAGTACAAAACGAGCTTCCTCCTTCCATATGTTGAAATGGAGTTGATTCTGTTATGTGGCTGTGTATAAAGTACAAAACGAGCTTCCTCCTTCCATATGTTGAAATGGAGTTGATTCTATTATGTGGCTGTGTATAAAGTACAAAACGAGCTTCCTCCTTCCATATGTTGAAATGGAGTTGATTCTATTATGTGGCTGTGTATAAAGTACAAAACGAGCTTCCTCCTTCCATATGTTGAAATGGAGTTGATTTTATTATGTGGCTGTGTTTAAAGTACAAAACGAGCTTCCTCCTTACATATGTTGAAATGGAGTTGATTCTATTATGTGGCTGTGTATAAAGTACAAAATGAGCTTCCTCCTTCCATATGTTGAAATGGAGATGATTCTATTATGTGGCTGTGTATAAAGTACAAAACGAGCTTCCTCCTTACATATGTTGAAATGGAGTTAATTCTATTATGTGGCTGTGTATAAAGTACAAAACGAGCTTCCTCCTTCCATATGTTGAAATGGAGTTGATTCTATTATGTGGCTGTGTATAAAGTACAAAACGAGCTTCCTCCTTCCATATGTTGAAATGGAGTTGATTCTATTATGTGGCTGTGTATAAAGTACAAAACGAGCTTCCTCCTTCCATATGTTGAAATGGAGTTGATTCTATTATGTGGCTGTGTATAAAGTACAAAACGAGCTTCCTCCTTCCATATGTTGAAATGTAGTTGATTCAATTATGTGGCTGTGTATAAAGTACAAAACGAGCTTCCTGCTTCCATATGTTGAAATGGAGTTGATTCTATTATGTGGCTGTGTATAAAGTACAAAACGAGCTTCCTCCTTCCATATGTTGAAATGGAGTTGATTCTATTATGTGGCTGTTTATAAAGTACAAAACGGGCTTCCTCCTTCCATATGTTGAAATGGAGTTGATTCTATTTTGTGGCTGTGTCTAAAGTACACAACTATCTTCCTCCTTCTCTACTACTTAGTGGTTTGTCATTTACTGTTGAGATGCCTGGGAAGTTAATGGTCATGATAAAACTGTTTTCTTGCAGTTCCTGGAATCACAAATAAAATGAAAATGTTTTGTGATTGTATACTTCAGTCATGGGTAAGTTCCTGGACCTGACAAAGCATTGTCTTATAAAAGTCAAGTTGTTGAAGATGGAAAGACACATAGAGCTGAACTATTTAATGGCAAAGTACAAAGGAAATTTGACTAGATGAGGCCAGCCTACACTGTCAAGTATGAGTTTGAATGCACTGCCACAGAAATTCCAGGGATAATGATATATTTTCTGGATCTTGACCAGATATCAAACAACAAATATAGACAGGTGATCACTGATGCAGTCTGCCACAATATTAGCAGCTGCAGTACAGTCAAGTGCATAAAAGAACATCCATTTAAGCAGCCTTTTTAGCACCAACATTTTTATCTTTTCTTATAGATTGTATTATTGGCTGCACCAATCTAAATAACTTTATGATATGGAAATGGGTAAATGAAAAGCATATATCTATATATATCTATATCTATATCTATATCTATATATATATATATATATATATATATATATATATATACAGATTTGCTGTATCCAGGACTATTTGTAAGCTCCTGAACCCCCCAACCCTTTCTGTGCCGGAGGGCAGCCTTCTAGCTTATCAGTGGGAGTGGTAAGCACTAGGTAGCCTATCTACCACAAGAGGAGTGGTTTCTGCCCCAGAAATTGTAGTTTATTGACTGTTTGGGCAGTTTTTCCATCTCTTTCAACTTTTTGGCTTAAAAGCCCATGTTTGTGCTTGTTTCCTGCCTTTCCTGTAACTAGTCTACTCCAGGTACAGATTTGCTGTATCCAGGACGGTTTGTAAGCTTCTGAGCCCCCCAAGCCTTTCTGTGTTGGAGGGAAGCCTTCTAGCTTATCAGTGGGAGTGGTAAGCACTAGGTAGCCTATCTACCACAAGAGGAGTGGTTTCTGGCCCAGAAATTGTAGTTTATTGGCCGTTTGGGCAGTTTTTCGATCTCTTTCAACTTTCTGGTTTAAAAGCCCGCATTTGTGCTTTTCTTGCCTTTCCTGTAACTAGTCTAGTCCAGATACAGATTTGCTGTATCCAGGACTGTATGTAAGCTTCTGAGCCCCTCCCCCCAGCCTTTCTGTGTTGGAGGAAAGCCTTCTAGCTTATCAGTGGGAGTGGTAAACACTAGGTAGCCTATCTACCACAAGAGGAGTGGTTTCTGGTCCAGAAATTGTAGCTTATTGGCCATTTGGCCAGTTTTTCCATCTCTTTCAACTTTCTGGTTTAAAAGCCAGCATTTGCACTTGTTTCCCGCCTTTCCTGTAACTAGTCTAGTCCAGATACAGATTTGCTGTATCCAGGACTGTTTGTAAGCTTCTGAGCGGTGCCAAAGTCTACTCTTCAATTTTTACCTTAGATCTGCTAGATCTCCCCTCTCCTACACTTTTACTAACTTATTAGTTTAGCACTTTACCAGACTTCTTGTAGCAATTATTGTAGCACAAAAAAGTGCTACCACCACTAAATGTTCTACAAGGAAACATCTACAGTACTTATTATTAATGCCCACCACTCCAGGCATGTCTAAAGGTCAGTTCCCTGTGCTTTTCTCCTATTAATCTGGTGAACTTGGGCATCCTGAGGCAATATAGCAACTGCTTCATGTACACTAACAACCCTTTCTTCTTACCTCCCAACACTCAGACTTGCGAGAGATGCACGCATATATCCAAACTGGAAGACATGCACTCTCCGGCCAAGACCGGAATAGCTGGTCAAGAGGAGGAGGTCAAAACTTGCACCACACCACATGGAACACATAGCCCTCCAGAACACACACAAGCACTGCCTTCACATAAAAACACAAACCACACATTCACCTTCATAGAGGCTCTCAATAAATATCTACCCAAACAGCAGAGATCTCCAAGGTAGAAACGCACTCGACCAACACAACACAACACTAATCATGAGACAGATAACTCTCCTAAAGAGTGTGCCACTCAACCAAAGTGCCTAAGGCAAAACAGCATGCGCAATACATTAGCCAAAGGTGACTCGATAGTGAGGCACATTGATGTCCCACTCACTAGGTTGAATAAGGAGAAAGTAACAGTCATCTGCTTGTCAGGCAGCAGGATCCACCACATAATGCACGCACTCAGGTCCCTCAACAACAGGTACAAATATGACTCTGTCATTGTACATGTGGGTGTGAATGATCTGAAACATACCTCCCTGGACTCCATGAAAAAAGACATGGAGGAGCTCTCGGATTATGTAGCCCAGGTGGGTATGACCCTAGCCCTGAGCAGCATCCTACCATCACCCAGAATGATACTGCAGTACAAGCAGAAAATGACTTATTTCAACAATTGGCTAGGTTTCTGGTGTCATTCTAAAGAGATCCAGTATCTGTCTGCCTGGGATGACATGACTGACAGACCTCGATGCTTTGTCAGAGGTGGCCTACATCTGTCACCCCTGGACTTCCAGATACTGACCAAGGCTCTAGCCACCACTATAGTGCCTTTTTAGGCAGTGTTCCAAAGACCAAATTACCACCATAACAGCTACAAACAAATGTAATATGAGGGTCATGCTGCTCAATGCTGGAAGTCTAAATCTCAAAATGCACTCGCTCAAAGCACTTCTTAAAATGGATAAAATCGACATTTGTGCTGTATCAGAGACCTGGTTCAAGGCAGCAGAAAGCACCCCTGCACTACCAGGCTATAACTCATGCCACACCTTTCAGCCCCAGAACTTGGACTGAAACTCCAAAGACAGTGATGTTTCCATATTCATAAAGGATGCCCATACCTCTAGACTGATAGCCCAACATAACACATCTGAGATATTTCAGGTGCAGCTAACATTGGGTAAGACACCGATTCAGGTTGTAGCCTGCTATAGGTCCCCAACCATGTCCCAAGACTCACACTCCACATTCCTAAGCACCCTGGAGAATATTAGGGTCCAACCTAACACTCTCATACTGGGTGACTTCAATTACCCCTCCATTAACTGGGAAACCTACTCATGTACCAATACACTTGCCGAACGTTTCCTGGAATTCATTAATTCCTATGCTCTGGACCAGCTCATTCTTACCGCCACTAGAGGTAGCAACATTCTTGACCTGGTCATTCCTAACATGGGTGACCATTGCTCTACACCAATAGTCAACTCCTACCTGGTTAGATCTGACCACAAACTAATCACTCTGGAAATCTACATCCCTTTCATCCCACCCCCACCCCCGCAAATGTAACCACCATGAAAAACTTCTCCAAAGCTAGCTTTGGGCTTCTAAAAACAGAGGTGGCTAACTTCACAGCACTCATGCAAATGGAGAATAGTTGCATGATCACCAAATCATACACCAATGCACTGTATAAACACGTACATAAATGCATGGATCTCGGCATACCCAATACAACCAAGATGCTCTCCTCCAAAAAAAGTAAGCCAATCTGGTGGTCCCCTGCCATAAACAAACTCTACAACAGAAGGAGGAAACTGATGCAGAATAAGCTAAAGTCCCAAGAATGGAAAAACTCCCTTATCAGCCACAACAAAAAGTTGATATCCCTCATCAAATCCTCTAAAGCTAGCTATGAAAACAGAATTGCAGCAGATAGCAAAGACAACCACAAGGCCTTCTATAGTTATGTAAAACATCTACATGGCAATATCCACATTTGCTCTGAGCTACTGCACAATGGTACCCCCTATACTGAGCCAATAGATATTGCCAATATACTGGCTGAGGGATTCAGTGCCAACTTTACCCCTCCTCCCCCAAAGGAGCAAGCAATCACAATACCCGTAGACTGCCAGACACCCAGTATTACTGCTGCACAGGTTAAAACACCACTGTCCAAGGCCAAGAATACATCTTCTATGGGACCTGACAAAATCCCTTGCTATGTTCTACATGAACTACAGAGTGAACTGGCACCTTTCCTGTGTGCCCTGTTCAATCACAGCTTAGTCTCAGGCTTTGTCCCTACCAAATGGGCACTGCTACAGTCATCCCTCTCCACAAAGGAAGAGCAACTACAGACCATGGGAGCTGTCACCCCATTAGCCTGATGAGTCTGATATGCAAAGCTATGGAATGCATCATCATGGACCTAATAAACAAGGATATAGGGAATCTCCAAACTCTGGATCCTACACAGTTTGGTTTTGTGAAGGGTAGATCATGCCTGCTCAACTTGGTTGACTTCTTTGACTCAGTCACCAGAGCTGTGGATGAAGGCAATTACAAAGAACGACCCAGCCAGTAAATCCAATGATTTATTTTCATAATAACAAAACTTGACTTCTCCAGCGCCTCAGCAAAAGCCTTTAACAGAGAATACCAATTCCATTTCTTGTCTCTTTTTATATAATAAAAAAATATATATTCTTTTTGTGTGTTGAACTAATGTGGTTCACACAGCCTACCTTGATCTGGCCAATGCCTTTGATACCATTCCTCACTCAGGAATCATAGATAACCTCAATAAGCTAGGCATCAACCCCTATAATCACTAGGTGGGTTGCAAACTGGCTAACAGATAGAACCCACAGTGTGAAAGTAGCTGAGTCTAAGTCAGACTGCAGACCATTCATGAGTGGAGTCCCACAGGGTTCGGTCCTGGGTCCTCTCCTGTTTGGTATCTCCTTCTGTGAAGTCCAGGCCAACATGAAGGAACTGTGGCTGACAAAGTTTGCAGATGATTAAAAGTTGGGAGCCATTATTAACTCCCCAAGTGATGTTGACATCCTACAGAAAGGCCTCACTGAGACCAATAACTGGTGTCAGAAACATGGCCTTAAGCTCAATGCTAAAAAATGTGTCTTCATCCCCCTTGGGAAAAACCCGGTTCCCTTGAATTACCACATTGATGGTAGTCCACTGAACACAGAAGGCATTATAAGAGATCTGCGAACACTGGTTGACAGCAGCCTCTCTTTTGGCCATCACATTGCCACTGTGGTCAGAATGTCCTGCTATGTGACACATCTCATTACTAAGGGTTTTGCATCCAGGAAGAAAGAGGTCATTGTCTCCCTCTACTCTTCCCTGATTAGGCCAATCATCGAGTACAATGCCTCATTTAGCATGTACCTCACTAGAGACCTGCAACAACTGGAGAGGCCATAAAAGTACCTCACAAAGAGGATCATAGACCTTAACACTTGTCCTATATGGACAGACTCAAAAAACTCCAACTATTCTCTGTCTCATATTGCCTACTTAGAGGCGATCTCTACTTGACTTACAAAGCCATGTCTGATCCAGCTCCGTTAGAAATGCTACGTCTAAAGAAATCCCAATCCCTCCACACCACATGCTCCAGAGACCTCAACCTCATTACCATAGTCAACAGAACATGCTGGAGTGACAGGTTCATAACCCAGAGACTGCCCATGCTCTGGAATAGACTTCCCATACATGTCAAGCAGAGCACCTCACTGGCCCTCTTCAAGAGTACTCTTGATGAGTGGATGGAAAATAGAAAATTCACCCCGAGATCACTCCAGTGGCTCTACTCAACGGAGGCACTGGGAACTAAGTTTGGGTGGCACGATGCCAGGTTAAGCCCATGGGCTAGGCTTGTAAAGGCTCCAGGGCCATTAGCCTAGTATACACTTATGAACCACCCATATATATATATATATATATATATATATATATATATATATATATATATATTTTTTTTTTTAATTACATTCTGATTTGTAACCCACCCTCAAACCTCCATCACTTATTGGGCCATGTATGCTTCCATAACCTGGCAGACTAAGGTACCACAGCAGGGCACTAAGAGACAGTTATAGTGATCATTATTCAGTATGGATTAGGAGATGCTGTGAATGCTCCTACTACCCTTCCTCTTGGTCATAATATGCAGTGCAGTGTATGGGGGGCACACTGCAACCCTCAGCTGGAATGCATCCTGTTCTTTTCTCTGTTGCTTCTCTGCACTGATGTACCATGTAAGCATGGAACCATAACTCCCATACGTATGCGCAGTGCATCAGTATAGCAAAGACAACACGTAAGAAGACAGAAGTCCTCTTATACAGGTGCGTTATTTAAGAAAGGTAAGTAATTACGTTCTTAAATAATGGTATTTGTATAAAAGCAATAATCCACTCCTATATGTGAGGAGGATTTACTCAGGACTGGCTTTTTTTAATCATTATGGTTTTGCCTTTGTGATAAAACCACACAAATCATGGGTAACTCCTGACATACCCATGAACAGTTGTGGATTATTGATTTAATATTCCATTTTTCTGTATGCTTCCTTATTTTTTATAATATTCTATGATTTGCTTTATGCTTTTTGTATAAAATTAATTTCTGTGTTTCTTACTTAACTTGTATTTGCATTTGCCTGAAATGTGCCCTGTATAGATCAACCCAAGCTTCCAGTAGCACACATTAATAAAGAAATAAAAGAATAAAATGATTTAGTGCTCCTGTAGCAAAACCAGTGAGCTTTTCTTCTGCCCTAGCTAAGGGATATCATTTGTTAACATTTACTTCTATTTCTAGTTTCTGATTTTGTGATACTGTATGATACTACAGTTATGTACTCCACAGGATAACACATTGCTTTAAATTTATTACTGCATAAAGCATCCACTAAACTTCAATGCTGCTGGGCCAGATGGACAATCCACAGGCAGAAAAGGAGACAAAAATTCTCAAGAGTCCAGGTAAACACAGCATGGCTGATGTGCCTTTCACAAGAGCAGTCGATCAAGTCAGGGCTAGAGGTTTGCATGTTCCCAGCAACTAGTACATAGTTTTATCGCTGCATAGTCCCAGAAGAGAATAATTACCTGTTTGTATCTAGATGTCTTAAGAACTGTTCTGTGTAATGTACCTTTCTAAATAATATGTTCTGTCGTGAGTATCTTAAAAGGTATCATCTTGAGTTTTTTTACCTGGTCCTCTTCTGAAATTAGGCTTTGCCCAGCTGAGCTCTCCTGGTTAACAAAGAGAAATAAATAAACTACTGCAGCCTAACCTACAAAGGTATTCCCTGGTAAAAGTAAGTACAGAACTGTAACAGTAAATGAAATGTGCTGAGAACAATAGTGGAAGGCAGGAAAATAGAAAGTACACAGTCTGCTGAACCAGGAATGTTCTAGGGGATGCTTTTTACTGCAGAGGTGTAGGATCCTCAGGTAAGACAGGTGGAATGTAGAGCAAAAACTAGGGCAATCCATTCGAAGTAGGTAAAATGTGGGGGAGGAGCAGTGTAATGGCTGTAGCCACGAAAAAAGGGCATTTGAAGGATGTTAGATCTGTGTTCAGTATGTTTGGCAGGTATATGTAATCACACCTTATTGCTAAGTGAACCATGGAATACCCCTGCAAATCTGCAGAGAAAGAAGAAAGTAATGTGTTTTAAAAGGAAATAGTAAACCAGCTTCAAACTGTCTAGTTTTTATCACAAAAATGCATCATTGTGACCTTTTTTTTACTCTTCTGTTTCTCTGTTGCCCCTCCTTCCCACTTAGCTTAAACAGCCTCTCAGTACTTTATTTTATGTTACAAGTACATATCAGAACACTAGGGCTTTTGTTACGCAGCCTTTTATTTGGTGCTTAAGTGGTATTTCCAAAAATCATAAAGAACAGGAAGCTTTAAGGCAGAGTTGGGCAGATACCATAGACTTAAAGTGTATGAAAAATAAAAGTGTGTGTGTGTGTGTGTGTGTGTGTGTGTGTGTGTGTGTGTGTATGTGCACATGCATGTACTTATCTCAAAAAATACATAGCTGGCTATTTTTTCTATCGCTTGATCACATTTCTTCTGAAGAATCTGAGTGCAGACTGTGTGGGGGTGGAGTGCCAGTGCTTGGGGAGATTCTATGTGAAATGCCAAGGTCAACTGGAGAAAAATAGCTGGCCCCATACTGAGCACTGAGGTCATCCACACACAAAAAGCCACATTCAATATGGGGAATGCCAAAAAACAGGAAATGGACAAAAATGCGCATAATTTCATTAAGACAATTTGAGGAAGAAGTTCATTCACCAGTGCTTTCATTCACAAGATATTGCCGTCTCACAGTCCTTAGTGCATGCATTCTGAAAAGATTAGAAAGCATTAATAGATTACGGGCATCTCTGACTGTTTTATGTGTATGCAAGAGAAAAGGAAAAATAAAGTAAATTATGTGCCAAATAGGATAACTTTTACAAGAAGTGCAACACAAACTGAAGTACTTCTGAATCACCTCCTTAGAAGAACTGTTGCAAATTATTTTTATGTACTTATTTTTTTTAACTTATGCACTGTCACATTTCTGTAAAGATCCCTTCCTTATGTGAAAAATGAATCAGAGAGGATCTCAAGTGTATACTTTTGGAATAGCTTGTAAGATGACAAAGGCTTTCCACAGTAGCATACCTCACAAAGTCTTAGTGCAAGAATTCTGGACAAAAACTAAAATAATAAGTATTTATTATAACAAATAACTGTAACTGAGATTAGGGAAATAATAATAAAAATCTCAGCCAGAGCGTCTTCTGCGAGGAGGCATGCATGAATGGGTGTACCTTCGTTGAAGGTTGTGCGTCAGGGCTGGTAACTCGGCACGTAAAAATCAAATACCAATCATTAGCAGACCGCAGTTCCACTGTGGCGACCCCTAACTGGGAAAAGCCGAAAAGACACAAGTAGAGCTACAACTCCTGGCTCTTATGGTCTTCACTTCAGAAGTATAGAATGTAACTAAGCCAGGATTGATTTCAGTTGTTGTTTTAATGAATAGGACCCTAATTGATGGGGTTGTTCCATATCTTGAAAGATGGCAATTATTGTTTCTTTATTAAAAGAAGGCGAATATCCATCACTCACCTTATCATACAGACCGATGTCCATTTTAAATCATGATTATAAGATTATTATGGTCATGCTAGAATAAAGGTTGTCTACGTAGTTATCAGGGTTAATTTACACTGGTACCAATGGGGTTTTGTGTGAGGTAGGTGTACATTTGATCATATTATAAAATCTTTAGTGATAATCCATGATTTGTAAGCTAATTCATGACCTGAACTACTGTTCAGTTTAAATGCAGAAAAGGCCTTTGATAGAATTATTTGGGAATATATATTTGAACTGCTGAAGCAGATGAAATTTCTTGACAAATTTGTTGTTATGATTGAGTGTGTTTTTCAAGGCTGTGTAGTATCAGACAAAGTAAATCTGAGGTTATCACAATTGTGTACCTTGACCAGGGGAACTAGGCAGTTATTGTTAAACGTCATTAGTCACAGGTCTTGGCATCTGCTTTAACATCAGAAAAGTGCATAGTAAAAAGGAGTGGTCCCAGGATGATCCCTGAGGGTCTCTGCTGGTAATCGCTCTTTCAGTTGAGAGTGCACCCACAGCACTAACAGACTGCACTTTGTCCATGAGCTAGTTTGCTATCCAGTGGGTAACATATGGGTTTACCTTCTACCAAATTAGCTTAACAATGATGCCCGTGTGAGAAATGATATTGCAGGATTTGGCAGAGTCCAGGTATGTGATGCAAACTGATTTACTTCACTCGAATTCATTAGTGACCTGTTCAAAAAAGTCCATCATGTTTAAGAGGCAGAATCTGATGTTAATAAACCCACGTTGGTAAGGATCCAGGGTTTGAAGACTGCTTATGTCCTTGTTTATGAGTTTCATAAGGATGCTCTCCAGGTAAGGCTGCTGAGGCTGATAGCTCTATAGTTGCCTTGGTAAGTTCTAGTTCCCTTTTTCTGGAGTGGGATGACTACAGCCGTTCTCCATACTTCTGGTATTAATCCATTGGAGAGGCTAAAGCAGAATAGACTTAATATGGAGTCAGCCGGTCAGAGTTTGGTGCTGACAAGAAGATGACAATGCATACTGTCATGGCTCATAAGGCTAGCACTTTTAGCCCTGGAGGTGATGAGGGGGTATCTAGGCATGCTAGTATGCTGTAAGTAATTGGGGGAAATAGGGGTGTAAAGTTTGAAATGAATTTGTGCTCTTATATATTGACAATGTCATCCGGGGGTTAAGTATGTGATGTTATTTTCTTTTAACTCAGAGCATTGCTAGTTATTATTGCATTAGTGATTTAGCTGAAGATGACTTTATGGTTATCCTAAGAATGAGTTGCAATTTGAAATTCATACTTGATCTTGGAGGATTTGAAATTGTTTGTTTGTACGTCCTTTGTTGATTTTTATTTGTAATACTTTGTTGAATATGTTTGGGCTCTCTTCTAGCTGACAGGATATTAAGTTTGCTTTTATGGCTTAGGAGTTTCTCCCTCTTATTGTATTGATTATTGGTGGTGGAGTTCCAGTAAATGTGTCTGTTCCCACATTTGGTACTACATCCATAGGCCATATCTTATGGGGACCAAGGCCTCAGTGCTAGCTTAGAGGTGGGCATAGAATTTATCCATGAAAATTAGAGCAAGTGGAGCAGAGTCATCTAGGAATGGAGGATATTTTAATGTCATTAGGTCTTCACTTAGCTGGAGTAGAATTCCCTTGGAATAGTCTCTGAAGATGGGAGGAATTTCAGGTAACTCAAATCTCTCACCTACAGTAAATGTTACTGCACAATGGTCAGATTTGTCCAGTGATCTGGTAACTGAGGTCTCTAACCATGGGGGGAGGGGGGCAATATTTATGAAAAACAGGTTTTAAGCCCATTACTGGGATTTGGATTACTTGGTCAGTGTTTGTTAGCATTAATGAAATCCAGGAATCTCTATGCATACATGTTAATGGTGGTATAGGTTTCACAGGTAATGATGGGATAGTTGAAGTCATCCAAGAGGAATTTGTTTGATTCTATGGGCAGGGAAGTTAGTTATGCCTCATTGTTTGCCAGTGTCATACAGAGGGAGTATGGTTACTATGCAGTATTGAGTTTTGTTTATAAGAAAAACAAAGAGGAATTCTAGGTCATTGTCTTGCATTATGAGTCTGGAGGTGAAATGGGCTGTCAGGAACAGAGATACACCCTCACCAGCTACAATATCCAATTTAGCATTGGTTCTGAAGGAGTGGTAGGCATTAAAGTCCTACTGCTGGGGTGCTTTCACTGTTCTGCATCCATTTTTGAGTAACAATGCATAGATCAATATTTGTAGGAGTTAGAAATGCCTGTAAGGACTGTAACTTTTTCTTTAGGCTTGTAGCATTGGCAGTGCTACATTTATATAATTTTGAATGTGGCTATCTATGTGAGTAATTTGAGTAGACTGATCTTGCCTAAAAGGGTACTGTGGAGAGAAAAAGAAAAGTCTTGGCTAATGTATAGAAACCATGAGTTGAGAGAGGCAGTTTGGATTTTTGACCATCACATTCCAAGCCAATATATGTAGATAAACTGGATACCTCAGAATGACACCAGTGGTTAAGACAACAATTACAGTCAATTATCTCTTGTTTGTATGGAGATAACATTCTTGGTGAGAGTAGGACACTGCTCAATACTAGTTTCACTCCCTTTCCAGATGCATATTCTGAGAGCTCTAACATCATCTTCCTCATATAAGTCAAGGGTATGTGTCTCAAGTTATTTATTGCCATGTCAACAATGATCATATCATGTATATAGCTGGGGTGAATGGACTTGAGAGATTTGGTGAAATTACATATCCTGGCATTTGAGAGGCAACTAATCATTACCCTGACGTCTTTTGGTCTGGTGAGTGTGTGCCTTAACTATGAAGTCACCTAAAATCATGACATTGTCAGATAAACTAGCGTGGCCCTGCTCCTTTTGCTAGTTATATGACTTGTATTAGTGTCTATATTTCCTATAGAGTCAGAAACAGATGGATATGATATTTCGCTGCTGGGTTGCATGCAGGAGTTAAATTTGAGGGTTTAGGCAGATGACTTATCTCTGGAATTATAGGAGGCTTTGATAAAAGCAAACTTGGAACAAAAAATTCCTTTAAAATATGTACAAATAAAAGGGTTGGATTTTAAATCTATGAGCAGTGACTTTAAAAAACGTTTTAAAGGAATTTTCCATTTAGTGCAATTCTGGTGCCTGTATTTCCAGCTTTCAGCAAGCTATTTGCTCCAAGTGTGTTTTTGGCGTTTTGAATTGTGATTAGACTGTTGTTTGAGGCTTTGGTAAAAAATGAATGTCATCAGCATAAGACCACTTAGAACTGGTAATCTGTGGATGTTGAATAGGTGCAGGTGGGGTAAGACAGTATACAACTTTCTGCATGTAGTTCGCTAAGAGAGAGACAGACATATGCTTCCAGTTGAGTTAGGTATCTACATCTCCCACAGATAAAGTCCTTCAGGTTTAGTAGGAGTTCATTATCATTGAGAATGAGTCTATGTCCTACAAGGCTAGAGTGGAGGGAGGTTTGTGTGCCAACTCCCCATGTTGACAAGGACTGCTAGATTTAAAGTGAGTGAGGATCTAAAACAGAACTGGAAAAATATAAAAAATATTACAGCTAAATAACTCCCTATGATGACAAATCACTGCTAGATTTAAAGTGAGAGAAGATCTAAAACATAATTGAGAAAATATTACAGCTAAGTTGATTGGACAGGTTTTATGTTCAGAATAAACCCATGCTGTTCAGTGCAATTGGTACTCAGGCCGCACAGATCAGCACAACTCAGAGCATGTAGTTTAGACAAAGCAGAAATGGATAAGTAACTCACAAACATTATAAAAAAGCGCCTTTCCTGTAGTATTAAAATAGAGAATTTTAATTGCACATACTACCCATTATGGAAATGCCAGTACCATGGTGCTGCACTCAGTGTCGCTCTGCTCAGTAAATACAACAGGATAAAACAAAGGATCAAGTGAAAACTAAGTGAAATCCAAAGCCCAAATGTTTTACATCACCCAGAACCTGTAGCAATTAGTCTAACTCTCACTTGAATCACATCACAACTGATTCTAAGATGGCTTCCACCCCTAACCAAGCAGATTTCCTCAAGACAGTAATTTAAATGAAAAAAAAACAGTGTTAAACAAAACAATACAGCTCAAAATGTCTATAATGCAATCATCAATATCAAGCAAAGCCGTATTAGCTGAAAATTAGTAAAATGATCTAAAAAATGTACAGGCGATACAAAAGTAGCTCAAAATGCTCAAAACAGTACAAAACTGTAAGAGGCCTTATATGATGTTGTCCAAGTTTCAGTTTTTTGAGTTTTCTATATATAATGTAAGGAGAATCTGCCTAAAATGGTATCCCTGGCAAAACAACAGCCCCCACATAATATGTTCCTATCTCGGCTACCGTGAGCAGTTTGTTACCACTAAAGCACCCCTACATACTATGTCCCATTTCGGTATTGTGAGAAGTGTGGTATTATTCACAACATCTCCAGGTTTGATATCCTGACTGTAAGTATTGTAAGAAGGATGGTCATTCCTGCACCTCCATGTTCTGTGTCCCCTAAAAGCTGTGAAAAGTGTTGTATCACTGCAACATACACATATACTATGTCCCATAGGTACCTTGAGAAGTATTGTACCATAATGTGTGCTATGTACCCACTCCAAGTTTTGTCTGAAGTGATTGCACCACTATATACTATGTCTCCACCTGAGGTTCTTTGAAAGATGTTGTGTCAGTGCAGCACCCTCATGTAAAATGCCCTCACTCCAGATGCCATTTATCCCCATGTACTATATAGCCCCCCAGGTTCTGTGAAAAATATGATATCATTACTGTACCCATATGTTATGTCCCTGTAACAGGTGCCGTGAGTAGTATGGCATTACCTAATGTTTCAGAGAACAATAACAGAGTCCTTTACTTTTTGTACAGATTGAATGGCCCACAACTGGAATATGTTATATTACTGCAGATGGGAGACCTGCATGAATTGAGGCAATCTAGTTTCTGATAATAGAAAGTATGTGTCTGTGCAAGCCCCCCCCCCACCTCCACACACACACACACACACACACACACACACACACACACACACACACACACACACACACACACACTCTGGAACCTCAAATAATTTTTTTATTGAAGAGGTGAAAATACTGGAAAAAGTTTTTTGGCATCTTAGCATAATGGTCAGATATATGTTTTAAACAAAAATACATTGATATAACTGAAGGACAATGTGTATTTTCATGTAATACTGAAATCTATGTCTCACACCATTTATAAAATATTTGCATTTTTTTGCACATATAAGTGACATCAATGGTATTCATAAATAATACACAGGAATTTAACTAATGTCCTATGAAATGCGTAATGACTGCACCATAACATTATTTATATAAAGGTACGTGATAATACTTGCCACAATACTGATGATTTATACAGGTGGACAAAGCATTTTTCCTTGTAGTTTAATGTGGAAATCAACAAGTCTGACCCTGTACCATGGTGACTAAGAACCCATTGCTGTCACTAGATGTGTTTACACAGACTTACTGATCCTCAGCAGGTACTTCTAATTGTCATTGTTTGAAGATTGCAAGAAACTGTATCAAACAAGAACTAATCTAAAATTTCATCCCTGAGTAACACAACTTCCCTTCCCTGGATATGACTAAAATCATATCAGTTGTGGTGCTATGACACAGAATTAAAAACTAACGTAAAATGAGTTAAAAGCACATGAAGCTTTCAGTAGCATGTAGAGGGGATGGCCTTCTAAAACTGAATGTGTGTGAGTACAGATGACAGCCATGGCATTCATTATGACAGTCGATGAGTTACTTGTGTATCAACCCCAATTATTCATAGCTGTCCAGACACTATTTTTGTACTATTTTTATTATTATTTTTACTCTTCATAAAAACGGCATGACCAACGCCCTCAGGCTTGCATCGCTTCTTAGAGAGACTGTGTAAGCCAGGCTGAAGGATTTAGATATACATGTCAGCAATCTTGTTTCCATGTAAGTCACTGAGAAAATGTCCCTGGACACACTGTTTTTCATTGCTGCACAATTGATCTAGTTCCCACCAATTATATATATCTGAAAACATAAATCAAACTATTACCGAATATAATATAGTATACTTCTTTTCCTCAGTGTCCTTGGAGAAAAGGGAAAGAGATGTAGAACATCCTTCTGAGATTATCGCACACACACACACACACACACACACACACACACACACACACACACACACACACACACACACGCATAGATATATATATATATATATATATATATATATATATATAGATAGATAGATATATGTACACGGGTTCCTATCACGTCATCCAACTTTTACAAGTTCAAACCACATATGGTCGAGACCATATGTTCGAATTTGTAAAAGTTTGAGAGTGTGAATGGAAATCTCCATAGTTGGAGGTTTCCATTCACTTCAATGTGGTGCGATCTTGGAGTTGGTATATTTAAGTAGTGGGGGTGCAGGGGGGCTTACAACAGTTTATTTTGTTGTCTGTTGTGTTTTTTTTTTTTTAAGTAGTCGAAGTTATGTAACTTCGAACATAATAGTTCGACCACTAGGTGTTCGAAGTTACTTAATTTCGACTATGCGATATGACTATGTGATATAGACTCTATGTACACACACACACACACACACACACACACACACACACACACACACACACACACACACACACAAAGAACAGCCCCTTGTAGTGTGGTGCAGACATTTTCCAGCCATAGGAGGTAATATTGTCTGACATAAGGGATATAAGGGAGCATCCAGTCACTGTGACAGCTAGACAGTTCCCAGCATTGTCCTAACTACCTGCAGTTATGTTTACAACTGCATAACAGTTAAGGGTTATTACTTGACTGGTTGTCATGCATTGATTAAGTGACATCTACGTATTGCATCACAGATAAGTTGATATACTAATAGACCTGCATAGCAGGTAACAACAGGCATATAACATGTCTGTATCAGTTAAACACTGGCTGCATAGAATGGGAATATAGCACTTAAGCTATAACATATTAGTTACCAATCAGAAAAGATTGGCAGAACAAGGGTGAAAGATGAGACCCATCATACTTTAGCTTGTCCAAACAGCCTATGGCATACATTTCTGACTCCAACTCAACTGAATTGACAATGAACTATGTATTAAAGCAGTTATAAATAATGCATGTCATATCATATAAAATGGAGTTAGAGCTGATGAAGCTCTCCCAAGATTGAAAGCACTCATCTATTTAATATATTTTTTTTATTTTTTAGTTAAGAAGTATCGATTTCTAAAGGAGTTATGTTACTTTGAAGTCTTAACTGAGATTGGCTACAATTTGTGGTTCTTTTTTCTTAATTTAAAGAGA
>NC_056741.1:856308433-856323433 GCF_019279795.1 Protopterus annectens | reverse complement strand
ATGGCATTCAATTTGTTATATCACTTAAAAGAAAAAAAACTATTTTTTCCTACTTAAGTTTATTCACTTGCTAAATAAAATTCCACCAATAATTAACACTGATTTGACAAGACAGAATAATGTACGTATTACCAACAGTCTCTTTTCCCAAATTGTAGGGGCAATATCTTAATCCTAATCCATCTTTGAGAAAAATAAATCACTTTCTTTTACATCATGTTCTTGCAATCTTACCACTCATAATTTCTTACTTCTATTTTAATAAACACTATATAAGGAAAATGTTCCCTCTTTTTAATCAGATCAAACGTCTTTAGATAAATCACTACTGGAGGTATTTTTGCATTTTTATATCTCCCATCTTCAGTCCACCAAGCCTTTTATTACAGCACACATTAATGTGATAGTGCTGACCAGACATCCTTCCTCGACTGCATTGGTAATTTTAAATCTCCTGACTAACCACTGATGTATCTACGTTCATTTCCATATATACTACTAAACAGTCTAGTCATGTTTCCAAAGACGTAGTCTTCTAATATTCTCATTAACCATGTATGATGTAATTCTCTCATACTTTTGAAGCATCATAATTTATCCACGGTATGTCTGATTTTCGTTTCAAAGTATTATCAATATTTTTTTTTAAATTTTAACAAACGTTCTTAAATCTTTAGTTTTTCCTATAATATACATCCTTTTCTTAATACATTTCCTTTTATTTTGCTTAAGCTTAATTAAAAATATTTATCAAAATTGTGTAATCTATGTTGATCAGAGCTAAATGCCTCATGTTAATCAAACTTTTTCAAACAAAAGAAATAACACATGCTTCTTCATTTTTTTATCTCTTATATTGTTTAGCTCTTATCTATATCATTTATTTAGAATATTTAAGAGGATTCTTTCTGTATTTTCCACTACATTTTCTTAGAAAGTATAACGTAATCCCTCAGTTCCTTAGGCATTATACTGTCTTGCACTCTTTTACTTTATCAAACCCTTCCTCAGTAATGTCCTTCTCAATTATATTTGCAGCATGTTTCTCCATCTTCTTCACATTCTTCTTTGAAATATCATAATTTATCCATGGTATGTCCATATAATACATATCTATATCTATATCTATATATCTATATATCTATATATATATATATATATATATATATATATATATATATATGCATATATGTATGTGTGTGTGTGTGTGTGTGTGTGTGTGTGTGTGTGTGTGTGTGTGTGTGTGTGTGTGTACATATATATATATATGTACGGGTCCCGTTCAGAAGATCATCTCAACAGAAAGTCGAACTTTATATGGCTGAGACCATATGAATGTCAAAGCTTTTGAATGGAGATTATGGTACAGTGGGGATCATGGAATTTACCCTTCTTTCCATTGTAGTGTGATCTCAGAGTTGGTATATATTATATGCAGGGTGTGTGGGGGGCACAGTCCCCTACTTGGGGGGGTTGCGGGTAGGCTGGCCCCCTGTACAAAACATAAATTTTTGCAGTTTTCTGTCATTCATCTTTTCAGAAAGTTGATCATATGGTTTTGACCATAAGACATTCAACTTTCTGTTGAGTTGAACTTCTGAATGGGATCTAATATATATACTTTAACATTTTCTTCAGCATATTTTACAAAATATAATCATTTTTGTTGCATTTTGCTTAAACATTTCTCCGGGTTTAAAATTATATTCCCAGCTAATCCCCATCCTGTTTTCCATAAGGAATACTCCCGCATTTAGTGTATATTCCTTTTTGTTTATTTCAAGCTTACTGTATGTGCCTCTCATCTGTTAAAACATGAAGTTCCATCTCTTTTCTGTTGAAACACTGTTAACCACAAATGGTCCAGTAAAATAAAATAAAATAAAAAAAAATAAAATTCATATTCATGCATTTTTCTATAATAAAAATAATAAGTGTGCCTTTACTATTGCTGTTTGCATCAATTCACTGAGGAACTCTGTGTGCCTTTTCATTTCATACCAACTTTATCTCCTCCCTCATTTCTATACCAGAATACTTTATAGGGAAAAAGGAAATATCTATCTATCTGTCTGTCTGTCTGTCTGTCTATCTATCTATCTATCTATCTATCTGTCTGTCTGTCTGTCTGTCTGTCTATCTATCTATCTATCTATCTATCTATCTATCTATCTATCTATCTATCTATCTGTCTATCTATCTATCTAGCTATCTATCTATCTGTCTGTCTGTCTGTCTGTCTATCTATCTATAGCACCTAAAACTTCCAAGTTAGACTGCAAAACACAAAATCGTTTTTGGTAAGAAATGTACCCCATCTCTGCACGAATCACTGTTTTAATGCATTCTTTAGCATTTAACTCTTCTTCTTTGAATTCCTGCTTTCCGTGGTTTGCATTTGATTTATTTAGTCCTTGCGTCCCAGTAGTACAATGAACATCTCCAAAAGATGCTGTTTCTGAACTAATTAATAAATAAAGTTATACATTTCAAATACGTATACTACTTTCTGTGTCATTAGAGCATAAAATACATACATCTCAAAAGAATCATCTGAATGCATAGATCTACACATATTCATCTAAAGCTCCTTAATTATTAAATTTTCTATCTTAAATCCCAGCCCTTTTTGTTGTACCAGGTCCATACCAGTATATTCCTCACACCTAAAAGATTGAATCACTTAACCTGCCATCTAAACCTAAACATTTCTTTTCATATTCATTAATAAAACTTATATGTTCTAAACATGTAATTTATTTTCTTAAATTGACATTCTATACCATTTTTCATTTTATATTTTTTACATAGTTAATGAGAATATTAGAAGACTATAACTTTGTAAAAATGAATAGGACTTCTTATCATGGTCATTAAACTAGTTATACAATTAATTCTAGAAATAACTTCCTTTCACATAGTATACATGTCTTTTATTCGTATATTGTGCTACTAGTTTCTCAAAATAAAACCCTTTGTTTGTCCTGCATAGTAAATCTGATATTTTAGCAAAAAAAAAAAAAAAAAAAAAAAGAATATGCAGTCAGCATAGGAAACAGTGCATTCAGTAAGTGGCATGGCATAATTTCAGTGAAACATAACCTTTTACAACTTTGAGTCCAACTCCCCAAGAATACCAACTTTTAAATAGTGTGAGAAGTTGTAATATTGTCCAAGTTTATCCACTATATACTTTATGTGCACTTAGCCATTCAATTATTGTACAGCAATATTTTATTACATTCAGACTCAAACTGCATCTACAGTAACAATTTCAGGATGTAATATTTTCTTTGTTTCAGATGCCCTGACTAGTTACTCTACAAAAGAAATGTCAAAAAAAAGTCCATCTCTAAGAACAGCAGTGTATGCATATCAAGTACAGTAATATCTCATGGCAGCATCTCACTCTTGCAAAATTAAAATCTTTCTGGTCGTCCACATTAGCCTATAAAAATCAAAGCCTTTGACAAGTTTTTAGAACATGGAGCCACATTAGACTGAGTCACCTTTTACTTCATTCACAAAAGTCCTTTATTTGTCTGTGACCAAAATCGTACTGCCCTTTTTGAACTCTCCTCCAGCCTGCATTTAAAACCATGCAGCTGTTGCTCTGCAGGAAAGTGTTGAAGAAGGTGACTATTAGATAAATACACAGAGTAGAGGAAAGTAAAATTACAGATTAGCAGTTTGGAATCATGTCAGGATGCAGCACAGACACCCAATGTTTGCAGTGAGACAATAGTGGAGAAGAAGCTAAAGATATGAAAAGCATCCACTGGGCATTCTTAGACTTGGAATCCTGGGAAGGGTCCGAGTCCCAGAAATGTTAGTTTGATTAGTGCAGCCTATGTATGAAGACCCCATGAAGCAAGAACAAACAGTATTTGACTCATAGAAAAGATTCCAGTGGGAGGGGTGTGAATCAGGATTCAACTCTGAGAGTCCACGTTTGTTCATAATGGTGATGGTTTACATTAGCAAACAGGTTACAGGGAAAGGCTCAACAAAGCTAGTGCACCCCCATGATGGCACTACAGACAGACTGCCAATAGGATCTTCAACACATGATAGGGGACTGGAATGAACTGTAGGGCACATTGGATGAAACTAAGTACAAACAAATCAGCAGTGATGGCAGGAAATTGGGAAAATCAGAAGAAGCTGAAACAAGTGCCTGGGGGTGCAGCTGAAGAAAAGGGAAGTTTGAATGAGGAGGTCACAACTAGAATAAGAGGTGTTGCAACCAAGTTGCTTAATGTATTGGGGTAATAATGCATGACAGGAGAAGGTCATAGAAGCTGAAGACTAAGGTATATTAAACAGTGATGTGATAGTGATGCTGTTGTTTCTTCAAGCTTTTGTTAAAGCAATCATGCCAGTTTATCAGAACGCCCATATTACTTTTCACCAAGTGTTTCATCTATGAAAAGGAATCAGTACTATTACCTACCTGCAGTCATCAAAGCCTTAGTTGACTCATTTGGCACATGGAGGCACCTTCCAGCCATAGTGTCCTTCAACACTAGATTGGTGAGTAAAGAAAACAAGGTGCTTTCTCCAATCTGGTGCTCCTCCTCTACTTCAGAGGAGCACTATTCCTAAAGCCCTGTGCCCTCATTCTGTATATGAGAGATAAAAATAAGCTAAAAAAGCTCACTTCTAGGATCTGGTACTCCTTCCTAAAAGGAGTGCCAGATCCTAGTGCCCTAACTGTCTACTGTCTCACACTGAGAAAATAAAATATACCTGTTGCTCTCATATCCTAAGGAATTATTTCCAGGGCAGCTGACCCCATCTCCTCACCTTACCTATACTTTTGGCAGTTATCATGACCCCTTCAGTAGACAAAAGATGTTAACAATAAGTACCAATAAGTAACCACTTATTCTCAGACTGAGATAAATGCTTCTCTATGCATTTCAGTAGCTTTACTTCCTTTGAGTCTGTGGAAAAAAATTGCATTTTTTCTGTAAAGTGAAGCATCACGTGGCATCTTCTAAGCTAATATGAATCACACTGGATAAGAACTTCATCCTTTGTCAACATTTTATTGAACATCATTTTTATATTCCTCCATCATTTCCCATGCAGAACTTTCTGTAACAACCCATCTAATGGCTGCGCAGGCTTTCTGTGAAGGGACAGCATAAGTATACACTGTGTGTGTGTGTGTGTGTGTGTGTGTGTGTGTGTGTGTGTGTGTGTGTGTGTGTGTGTGTGTGTGTGTGTGTGTGTGTGTGTGTGTGTGTGTGTGTGTGTGTGTGTGTGTGTGTCTGCAAAATGCTGGTGGCCCATTTGGCAATAGTTTCATTGTCTTGCAGCCAGTCACACAAGAAGCTCAACTGGATAAAGTGGGTAATCAAAAAATGAATGGTGGTATGAATGAAGAATTAATGAATGAATTCCACTCATCTGTTCAGCTGAAACGTAAAATAGTAGTTTTCCATTCCTAAGTGACATTTCAGCACTGGCACTTTCTGAGTCTTCCTTTAGAACAGCCTTTAGTTTTTTTTTTTTTTTTTTTGTAATAATTCAGTGCTGTCAATCACATGGGTACAGTTTAATAAAAATTCATACTGGCTTTTATTATCATAAGGAATATACTCAGTCAGCCAGTGCAGGACTTTCTGTAAGCTGCTTGGGTGTTATTTACTAGTTATTCTTATCAAAAGGATATCAATAAGGTTACACTGGCACTTTCTGACTCTTCCTTTAGAACAGCCTTTAGTTTATCTTTAGACTTGTATAATTCAATGTCGTCAAACATATGGGTTTAATATACTCATCATCATCATCATCTTTTTTTGGCTGTTCCCATTAGGAGTCGCCACAGCGGATGATCCATTTCCATTTCTTCCTGTCCTCTCCATCATGCTCTTTCACACCAACCGCCTGCATGTCCTCTCTCACCACATCCATAAACCTCATCTTAGGCCTTCCTCTTTTCCTCTTACCTGGCAGCTCCATCCTTAGCATCCTTTTCCCAATATACCCAGCATCCCTCCTCAGCACATGTCCAAACCAACGCAATCTCGCCTCTCTTGCTTTGTCTCCAAACTGTCCAACCTGAGCTGACCCTCTAATATACTGATTCCTAATCCTGTCCATCCTAGTCACACCCAGTGCAAATCTTAACATCTTTAACTCTGCCACATCCAGCTCTGACTCCTGCCTTTTCGACAATGCTACTGTCTCCAACCCATATAACATAGCTGGTCTCACTACCCTCTTGCAGACCTTCCCTTTCACTCTTATTGGTACCCGTCTGTCACAAATCACTCCTGACACTCTTCTCCACCCATTCCACCCTGCCTGTACTCTCTTCTTCACCTCTCTTCCACACTCACCATTACTCTGAAGTATTGATCCCAAGTACTTAAACTCATCCACCTTTACCAACTCTACTCCCTGCATCCTCACCATTCCTCTACCCTCCCTCTCATTTACACACATATATTCTATTTTAGCCCTGCTGACCTTCATTCCTCTCCTCTCTAAAGCATATCTCCACCTCTCCAGGGTCTCCTCAACCTGGTCCCTACTCTCACTACATATCACAATGTCATCTGCAAACATCATAGTCCATGGGGCCTCCTGTCTAATCTCATCTGTCAACCTGTCCATCACCACTGCAAATAAGGAAGGGCTCAGAGCTGATCCTTGATGTAATCCCACCTCCACCGTAAACGTATCTGTCACTCCCACCGCAGTTCTCATCAATGTCACACTACCCTTGTACATATCCTGTACCACTCTTACATACTTCTCTGCCACTCCCGACTTCCTCATACAATACCACCACTCCTCTCTAGGCACCCTGTCATATGCTTTCTCTAAGTCCACAAAGACACAATGCAACTCCTTATGACCTTCTCTGTATTTCTCCAACAACACTCTCAGAGAAAATATTGCATCTGTAGTGCTCTTTCCTGGCATGAAACCATACTGCTGATCACTAATCATCACCTCCCTTCTTAACCTAGCTTCCACTACTCTTTCCCATAACTTCAAGCTGTGACTGATCAGTTGTATCCCTCTGTAGTTACTGCAGCTCTGCACATCACCCTTATTCTTAAAGCTAGGTACCAAAACACTTTTTCTCTACTCCTCAGGCATCCTCTGACTTTCCAAAATTTCATTAAACAATCTGGTTAAAAATTCCACTGCCATTTCTTCTAAGCACCTCCATGCTTCCACTGGTAAGTCATCTGGGCCAACAGCCTTTCCATTCTTCATCCTCTTCATAGCTGTCCTTACTTCCTCCTTGCTAATCTGCTTCACCTCCTGATTCACTATCCCCACATCATCCAACCCTCTCTCTCTCTCATTCTCTTCATTCATCAGCCCTTCAAAGTACTCTTTACATCTACTCAACACACTCTCCTCACTTGTGAGTACATTTCCCTCACTGTCCTTTATCACCCTTACCTGCTGCACATCTTTCCCAGCTCTGTCCCTCTATCTAGCCAATCGGTACATGTCCTTTTCTCCCTCTTTAGTGTCCAATCTCTCATACAACTCTCATACTATAATACTTAAAACGTCACACTGGTCTCTTTTATCATGAAGGATATACTGTGCTCACTCATCCAGTGTAGGACTTTCTGCATGTTGCTTGGGTGTTATTTACTACTTATTTCTATCAAAAGGATATCAATGAGGTTACACTGCATATCAGGGATTCCTTGGGGTGGATGGCCCATTGCTTTTTGGCAAACAGTAGGTACGAGTTTCCCAAATCAGCTTTCTTGGGACTTTGTCATAAATTTTCTCTAAACTAATGAATGCCCTGTTGGACTCTTTCCTCATCTCTTGCTTCTTCTCAACTATCTGTTTCACTGCAAACATCGGGTCAGTTGTGCTGCATCCTGATCTTAATCTGAAGTGCTCATCAGCCATCTTACTTTCTATTATTCTTTGTATTTGTTTATCAATCACGCTGTCCAGAACTTTCATACAGTGTGACAGGAATGTCATACCACTATACTGTCCACAGTTCTGGATGCCCCCTTTGTTCTTGTACACTAGCGCTAGAATGATTATTCACCAGCGATCTGAGATTTGCCTTTCTAGTAGCTTTAGAAGCAATTTCTCCCCTATCTCAGCCAATATTTTGATCATATCTGCTGTGACCTCACCTGAGCTTGCTACTTCCCCTGACTTCATTTTCCTTAGTGCTGTTCTTACTTCTTCTAGTGTGAGCTCCTCACCTTTCATTGTAGGCTGTGTCCGGGGCAGTACAGCTTCTGTTGGGTTTTCTTCATTTAGAAGCTGATGGAAGTGTTCCGTCAAACTGCCTTTGATGTCCTATTGGTTGTTGAGTAGACTGTTGCTGGCATCCCTTATTAAAGGTATCTATTTTCTTTATCTTTTTGCCTTTGCTTTGCAAGTTCTTACAGTTTCTTTGTACCATCTACTAAGTCATTTTCCAGAGGCTGGTAGAGTGCCTCTGATGCTTTGTTCATTGTTATTGCAACTCCTGTCTTACACTCTTTGTTAGCCAGTCAGTATTCCTTCTTAACCTGGTCCATTTTTTTCTGTCTCCTACTTTTTCTTGCAGTCCTCCTTTCTTTTGATGGTCTTTTCCATTCTACCACTATCTTTCCTTAAGTACTTGCTTCCATACCTAACTTGGTCACATGTCTGTTCTAGAGTCCCCACATGTGCTGGTTTCCAGGCACTATTATTCTTCTTCAACTCCAACTATTTCCTCTGCTTCCTGAAGTGCTGGAGTCCTGAGTAATTCCTTGAACTCTTGTGCTTTTTCTTCAATCAATATCCAGGTCTTCATTCTAGTCTCTGTTTACCTCAGAGCTTTCTTGGACCACTGCTTGCAGCTGATTGTGGCAACCAGTGGTTTATGCTGTGGGATGACTTTGAAATCGAGATTCTACCCCAATGCCCGTTACTAACTTGTCCACTCTTTTATGTGATCTTGTGCCCATCAGTCTTGCTGAACCATGTGATGACTACCATCAAGTCATTTGCCAGACAAATATTTAGAATGGCCTCTCCTTCTTTATTCATGTTGCCTCACCCATGTGGACCCATGCAGTCCTCATATCCTGATCCTTCTTTCTACCAGTATTAGCACACATTCATTTTGTCCTACTTTATCCAGTCGGTCATGCAACTGTTGTCTGAATGCATTCTCATCCTCACTATCACAACCCTGTTGTGGAATATAGGCTGAAATTATGAATAGTGCCCTATTCATGCACTTGAGTCTGATTGCCATGGGTCTGTCACTAACAGCATACTGTACAAACACAGTAAAAAGATTTCAAAACCAGCTACAGAATTAACATTACACCAGCTGCAGACAGTTATACCCCCCACACACACACACGCAATGTAAAACACCAACTTAATGTTCAATGCCAGACTATTTGGATCACTCCAGAAGTGTTGCAGTGGTAAATGCATTCAAAGCTAGCCTGTTTGTGTCCATTTCATATGTGGGGTCTGAAAGCCAAATTTGTGCATAAAACATGTCATAGCCTCATATTTAAGAACTACAGTTCATAAACTCTAGGTCTTAAAATTAGGTCATGCCCCAGCAGCCATTACAGTATCTAAGAATATCAAGAGCTCAAACTTGGACCCTTTTCTCTGCCTAATGGATGTAATTATAATAAACGCGGCATGTTCAGTACAGTGAATAAGCAATACAAAGGCTAAAACAGGCATGGAAATGGCATCTTTCAGTATCTCCCTTGAGACATGAGGGATGTTTTAATCTCATTAACTGAAGGAAGTGGGAATGATTACCCTCTTCCATCACTTCTTAACAAGAAACAGCAAGCAGATGTGGGAACTGCTCAATAGCAGAGTCTTTTATAATCTCCTTTTCTGATTTTAAACTTAAAACTAAACAAAGAAAGACAGTCATATCATTATTTCTTAGCTGGGTGTGCTCTAACTGTAATTCAAGTTTTATTTTTTTTTTCTTTTCTTCTTTCATTCCTACATGTGACTTGAGAGATTACTAACCCATTTCTAAGGTAGACCAGTAACATTGCCTCTGTGCAATATTGTATGGATTAATAAAAAGCACTACCCTTTGGTGGTGGCCTGGTTTCTCAGAGGTTAAGTCATCATGCCTTTCACAGTTCTTTCATATTCCAAAAAATCTTTTAAGTTTCATCTAACAACATGCACATTCAATAAGGCTTGGACTATCGAGAAAGTTGTGGATTCTGACATATTTTTGGATTATTAACCAAATATATAAATAATTATTAACCAAATATATAATAAAGTTTGCAAACTTTGTTTATATGTAATTATGCAGTTATGTAATTGTTTGTTCTATGATGTCTGGAGCTTTTCTCCCCGGGCCTCTGCTGAAAAAGGACCTGTATCCAGTCGGACTATCCTGGTCAACAAATGTAAAATAAATAAATATATTCAAGCATAAGTATTTTTTTATTTTTTATCCATGGGTGCTTGGAGTTTATTGTAATTAATATGAAGCAGCGTTTTTCTTTTTTTCAATAATGGCACAATAACATGAACAGTGAGGCAAAGAAGTCCCAAATATGTTTCCTCACCATGGTATGACATTGTTGTAGAAATGCAATCTCTGCAAGTCTCTGCTCTTACCTGAGTTGTGACAATGAGAAGACATAGTTCACATTTATCTTAGTTTATTACACTTACTTTAAAATAACACTGTTATAGGGGAAAAAGGAAACATTGTTTAGTATAAAGATAGAAAAGAAAGAGCAGGTCAACATTAAATACAACGTATGACTGTTCAAAACTGCACAGTTGTTGGGTGAGCTGTTAAAATAGCATCTAAAAATATGCCTACATGCTGAAATATGAAAAACTTTACAAACAGACATAAAAGTACAAAGAAGTGCTCTTTATAAAGTAAGAAGTTGTTTCATTTATTAACATATAAACAGAAGCTATGTATCAAACTGATATATTCTTAAGACAAATTCACAATCAAAATTATCAAATTTAAATGACACTGAACAAAACTATTATGTGTGTCTTTCGGCTTTTCCCGGTTAGGGGTCGCCACAGCGGAACTCTGGTCCGCTAATGATTGGTAGTGGATTTTTACGTACCGGGTTACCAGCCCTGATGCACAACCTTCAACGAAGGCACACCCCATTCACGTATGCCTCCACACAGAAGACGTTCTAGCTGAGAATCGAACGGGACAACGTCTTGCTATGAGGTGACAATGCTACCGCAGCACCACCACCACAGTAAAACTATTATAGTAGTCTGAAAAATAACTTTTAATTATGAACTACTATAAAACTATTATAGTAGTACATAATTAAAAGTTATTTTTCAGACTGCTGTATTATTCATCAGACAACTTCACCATTAAGTCTTCAGCAAAATAATTATAGACACATGATCTATAAATTAATAATTCAAAGCATATTTATATTCACATATAAAACTAATCATAAAAAACATATTAAAACAAATTACATTTAAAGGTCTATTGTAAGTTTTCATTTTCTGTACATTCACAACACTGGTTTTATGCAGTTCTTTTCATTTACCCTATATCCTGTTTGTGCAGCTAACTGTAATTACCATATAGCTTCTATTTTCAACAAACTGTATTGTCACCATTATATTCAGCTTCTTTTACTTTAATTCACGCACCTAAACTGATAGGCTGCTTTCTGGCAGTAAATACTTGTTTATAAACCTGAAGACTTTATTTATCAGACATTGATTGTTCAACTATCAACGTATTTACTACACTTTCCTGGAGAATGTGTTTTCAGACAAGAATTTTTTTTTTATTTCTGATATTTTCATTCAAGCCTTCAAAAGTGGATATACCTTATGATTCTAATACAGCTATGATTTAATGAATGAAAAGAAATATATTGTAAAATGACAGTTTATTTAGATTCCTTTTACACATATTTTGAACATGCATCAAATTAACTGAAACGTGTCACAATAACTTAAATGTAATGTGAAAAGGATAGTATCATACAGTGTTTTGAAACTCTTGAGGTTAACAAAATACGGTGCATACAGAAAACATTATAAGATGCATTTTATTCATTTCAGATTTGACTTGGGGATGCAGCATATTGACTATGAAACAAATTGCTGTTTCTAGTGATTTAGCCAACTCCAGCTTTTTACGTTCTTTTAAAATCATTACTTCAATAACATTGCCTTTCTACCTCAGCCTTTGATGGTCCTTCTTCTTTAACTTTGATATTTCCCACGCATCAATGCCTTTTTCGGTGAATCCCGTATTCGCATTATATGGGTATTGCAGATATATTATCAAACCTTTCAGTGAAAAATCAGAGTTTACTTCTTTAAGAGTTGACTGCTTTGCACTTCATTCAGTTCATGGGATTCTGAAAAGTTTTCTTCAATAGCACAGTTCAAAACCTACATTTTTCAGGCACACAGCATGACTTGCAATTTGGCTCTCACTGCCATGTGTTGTTACTTGGAAAACTATATCTTTGACTGCCTGGACCTTTACTGACAATTTTTATTTCTTTAATAACATACACAGTTTTGCCACAGCTTTCCTCCTAAAAGCAAACATATTTTAATTTTATGGCTGAAGACATCTCCTTTGATATTTCCCACGCATCAATGCCTTTTTCGGTGAATCCTGTATTCGCATTATATGGGTATTGCAGATATATTATCAAACCTTTCAGTGAAAAATCAGAGTTTACTTCTTTAAGAGTTGACTGCTTTGCACTTCATTCAGTTCATGGGATTCTGAAAAGTTTTCTTCAATAGCACAGTTCAAAACCTACATTTTTCAGGCACACAGCATGACTTGCAATTTGGCTCTCACTGCCATGTGTTGTTACTTGGAAAACTATATCTTTGACTGCCTGGACCTTTACTGACAATTTTTATTTCTTTAATAACATACACAGTTTTGCCACAGCTTTCCTCCTAAAAGCAAACATATTTTAATTTTATGGCTGAAGACATCTCCTGCAAAGATCTCTGAAACCAGGAAAAGAATTTAATTTCATGGGTGCGCTCGCCACTTGCAGAGATCGTTGAGACCAGGAAAGATAAAGTAAAATTAAATCTGTCACTTTCTGTCGGCAAATGATAATACATTTAGCTTTAGACGGTGAACAACAAGCCAGTTGTTGCATTGTTTTTTTTTTCTTTCATCTCTTCAGCTTCTTTCTCTTAATGTTCAGACATCAGAGTCATATATCGTATATCTGCTTATCTGAGACTGCTAATATTTCTCACGGCAATTTTGATTCCAGCATCTGCTTTATTTACTGAAAGAAATCCAAGAAGTTAGATATGGTAACTGTAGTTTTCTTCGTTCACCAAGTGTCACTTTCAGACAGTGGATATAGCTTACCTGAACACTACTTTCACAAAGACACTGAACATTGTATTTCCCTTTGTGAAGATCACAAAAACATATGTTTCTTTTATGTTGTTGTATCTTTCGGCTTTTCCCGGTTAGGAGTCGCCACAGCGGAACTCCGGTCTGCTAATGATTGGCAGTAGATTTTTATGTGCCACTTGCCAGGCCTGACGCACAACCTTCGATGAAGGAATGCCCATTCACGCATGTCACCACACAGAAGACGCTCTAACTGAGAATCGAACGGGGCAACGTCTTACTGTGAGGCTACAACGCTACCACAATGTTTCTTTTATGTACAATTGTGTAATACCACATTTGCTTGCTCAGTTATATTCTCCATGTTTAAAGGCTGCGTGCATGTGTGTGTGTATATCTATATACCTATATCTATATGTATGTATATCTATCTATATATATATATATATATCTATCTATATATATATATATATATATATATGTATATACACACACACACACACACATACACACATATATATATATATATATATATATATATATATATATATATATATATATATATATATATATATATATATGGATTTGTATCACTTCACTGAAAGACCATTTCACTGACACCCATTTCAATAAGACCAAATCACCTAAAGTTAATTTCACCTAAAACTCATTTCACTGACAAGAGGTACTCTAAGGCAAGTCAAAGATATATGTCCTTTTCCCCACTGTAGTGCAATCCTGGTGTTAGTATATATAGTTGGGGGGAGCACAGCCCCCCACATTGGGGTGTGCTGGGGGTGTAGCCCTCCACTTAATTTGGTTTTCTGTTGTCTGGTTTTGTTTTACATTACATAAACCCCACTAGGTGGGGGGCTATGCCTCCCACACCCCCATATGTGGGGGGCTGTGCCCCCTACACCCCCCTAACCATATATACTACCATCAGAATCACACTGCCATGGGGAAAAGGACATATATCTTTGACTTGCCTTAGATTACTACTTGTCAGTGAAATGAGTTTTAGGTGAAATGAACTTTAGGTGATTTGGTCTCAGTGAAATGGGTATCAGTGAAATGGTCTTTCAGTGAAGGGATACGAATCCATCTATATATATATATATATATATATATATATTAAACACACACACATATCTAATCTAGATCTATCAGTATGTGTATATATCAACAAAATAATTACCAGGGTAACAGAATGTATGACACCAGTAAAATAGAAGATTTTCTTTATTGGGATTAACACTTCTGGATCACCCCAATCCTTCATCAGATCCGTATAAAGCAAGTCAGTTAAAAAAACATTTAAATAGTAAGGCATATCCAATCAAAACTTAATTAACAGACACACCCTCTCTGTCCAGATTTCACACACATCTCCTAAACCTTCTCCCTTTCAGTGCAGGTTTAATTGGTAAGTATGTATTAAGACCTGGAAGTCTGTATGCCTGCAACCTACTTATACAGCACATCTCTGCTTTATCTACTAGCTTATTAACATCTCCCCTCTCTTGTTGTTGCCTATGCTCTGTGCCACCCTAAAATAAAAAGAATGTCTTTCATTTTTTTTTAATATACTTAGAAGGGTTTTTTTTTACATCCTGCTGCCTAATGTCACTCAGATGTTTGGACACCCTCTC
>NC_056741.1:856215933-856303433 GCF_019279795.1 Protopterus annectens | reverse complement strand
GTCCAGGGAAGTAAATGGTATGGGAAAAATAGCCAGGGAATTGTTCTGGCTAGGCTTGTATAGGCTCTAGGGCTGACAGCCTAGTACCAACCTATGAACCTATGATCCTTTGCCAAATATTTTGTTTTCTTTCTACTAAATCACCAGGATTGCAGTTAATGAATAATATCAGTCATAAAAATTAGATTTTCATACTTCTTATCATTCAAAAATGCACATTTATACAAAATAGTTGTTCTATTAGCTTTTTAAGTAAGCGTAATATTTTAAAATTATCTCTGACTTTGGGTCTTTGACACCCATTATTTTGGCTATGCCCAGAATACTACAGCAAAGACGTTTAGTGGTATGTTATAAATATTGTGTGTGTGTGTGTGTGTGTGTGTGTGTGCGCGTGTGTGTGTGTGCGTGTGTGCGTGTGTGTGTGTGTGTGTGTGTGTGTGTGTGTGTGTGTGTGTGTGTGTGTGTGTGTGTGCACGTCTATCTTTCTATCTATCTGTCTATCTATCTATCTATCTATCTATCTATCTATCTATCCATCTATCTATCTATCGATCTATCTATCCATCTATGTGTAGTTATCATTAATTTAGTTGACAATACATATATGTGAAACATAAATGAGTGACCGTAAAAGAGCAAACAGACAACTGACACCACATATGTGTGAATCACTTTTGGTTGAATTCAAGGTTTATACAGCATAGGTATGTAAGAAAAGGAATTGTTGAATGAAAAGGTGGTGGATCTGAAAATGTGTAAGGCTGCATTATAGCAAGTAGTGCGAGTGTTGAGTGATTAAGGTAAGGCTCTAAATTTAGTGTTGTTCCTGATTAGTATTGCGGGTGATCTGCATCCTTTTGTCTTGATTAATGGTAGTGTTAAGGAAAGGATTTTTACGAATATAATTTGTAGAGTTAGGGGTAGGATTAGGGTTAGGGTTAACGCACATGAGTAAGGTGTTGCAAGAGAGGGATGAAGCCAAACTACATGTCGCATCTTTATTGTTGTGCTAATAATGGACCTGAGAAATTCTTGGACTGAGCTGGTTGGAAAACAGACACAGTCTACTGCACAAAGAGGATTATTTTCATTGTGACTTTTTTCTTTTTGGTTTTTACTAGTCTTTGTACCTAATAAGTGGCTTAGGGAAGCTTTTCTTAGAGCAATTATGTAAACTGAATTTTCTTTCTTATTTAGAAGCTCCTTTTAAAGAATATCCCTTTAAGGTCAAACCTGTATTCTTCCTCTAGATTCACCTTTTATTTTCTTTTGAGTAGAATGTCCCCACTACTGCCCTGTGATGGTTTCCTTTGAACTTAGCTTGCAACAGGCTATATTCTCTGTCTTTTCCCAAGATACTAGTTTCAGGTTTGCCTTTTTATTAGATCCATGTGCGGAAGGGAATTACACTCCATAATGTCTGATCAGTCCATTATTCAGCAATGCAAGAACTGTGATTCAAAGTATTTCCTGCTGTTCAAATTGGAAGAAGGGAGACCTGGGGGTCTGCTGTCTTTCCATATTTCCATGACATCTCTAGTATCTTCAGCATAAATACCTATTTGCTTTGGCACACTCTTCTTCTCTCAGCAGAGGTTGAAATCTTGCTAACTACTTGGCAGAATTACAAGACACTCCTTGCTCTTCCAGAGCCACACACCTTGGTACTGCAGATAGACTTTCTGAAGTCTAAATGTATGGACTTCATTGTATCCCTCAGTTATTGCCACTCATACAATAAAACTGATGCAATGGAGGACCATGATATTCTTTATGGTTGTGTTTGTTTAGAATGCACATATATCATTGTCTCCCTCTACCCCATTTTATACTTTCTGCACTGCTACTTCATGTTTACTTCACAAATTATAGACAAGACAATCTGTGATTAGCTAGCTTGTAGGACATTTTATGCTTTTACTAATGAGTCAGTCTGAATAATGCATTTTTTTTAATACTGTAGCATGCAGTGTGCTCTCTGACCAACAGGGAAAGAAGAGCATATGATGATAAATATATATCCTACCCCAAGTGTAAAATGGAGTATTGTTCCTTTTGCCCCGAGTAGCATCACTGAATTCTCAACCACTTTGTCTTGCTACAAAGGGCTACTATCTAGAAGGCACTCTGTCTTTCTCCACCCAGTTGTGCTAATGCTTGAGTCTCTTTCAGGTCTCAGGATATAACTGCTGAGGTAAGTATTTTGCCTGCGAGCTAGCAGGTAACCTAGAATAGACCTTTCTATATCTCACAGTTATTGTTGGTGGTATTCAAGGGTCCCATACCTGATCCTTATGACATCCTACATGCCCTGTCTGATGCATTACCTCACAGTACCATAATTCCACCACCAACTGGAACAGCAGTGAAAGCTCCTAGTCTCAAAAAATACTCACTGTTTGCCCCACCAAATTGCATATTACCCTAGATCATCCTTAGACTTTACATATGTTTCCCATTAACAGTGACACTATCATGAATGAACTTCAGTGAAAATGTATTTATATTGTTGCTATCTGGGATGTGAGATGCTAGCAATACCTTATACCAGGTGACTCTGACTAAGTACCCATGTAGTATTCCTTATCAAGTGCTGGTGTTTTTTTTTTGTTTTTTTTTATTGCCATTGTTTGCTTCACTATGCCTCTTCATATATTTCATTTGTATTCTAAATAAATAATTTAACTGTTTTGCTTTTAGCGTTTGGGTACAGAAATACTGCGGCTGTGACTGCAAACCCAGGCTGTGCCTTCAAAGGGTCTATTATGATCAGCGCACTACTCCAGTAAAAAGCAAACTTAAATAAATAAATTTATATGTAATTAAATGAATACATATGCACTCCACTATTCACATGTCCAAAAAAAACAGAAAGAAATATGGATTTTTTTCATTTTCTATTGAAGGAGGCTGAACAAACAAAATTCTCTTTGTAAGATGTTTGCTGACTGAAAGAATTATTAATATTGAATAAAGCAATACATGATTGTGTTATGCTATTATATGCAGATCTCCTTTCCAACATTTTATTAATATTTAATCATTAATTCAGTATTCTGAAAGGCAGATCAGATCATTTTGTCCAAGGAAGCCATTGGGGAAGGATCTGAATCATTTTTCTTGTTCATTTTATGTGTAGAATTGTTTATATAGAGAACCATGTTAATGGAGGAAAAAATAGTTCTTCTTTTATACCAATCAGTTTTTCATCTTCAAGCCACAGCAGGAAGGAATTAAGTCTTGTGGCATACAAACTGTTAAACAGATGCATTTATTAAATACCTCATTTCTAATGTATTGATAAAGTATGACTTTAACATAACTTTTCTTCCTGCTCTAAACAGCTTTTGCATTAATCTAACAGAATTAGCTTTGCAGAAAGGCATTATACCCCTACATATGACCATCTTTCAGCTTATTTATTTATGTATTTACTTATTAGTTTGTATCATCATTGTCTAGGGCTTTTTCTGATGTTTCAAGCTACATTTTTCTACTGATGCTTAGAAATCATGAACACTGGAAAAATAACAGTTATTATAATTAATATGAATTTTGCACCAGCAAATGCTTATTGGGCCATCATCTTTCTATCCTGGATGACATTCCAATAATATGAGTTTAGTACTTTAAAGAAAACTCCATCCTCTCCTACAGTTTAACTCAACCATTAGGTTTCTTTTCTCCCTACAATACGATTTCAGTATTGCGTAGGTTTCAGAAACCTACTTGTACATTTTAAAACTTTTATTTGCGTGCATTGGAATCAAAGAAGGGGAAAGCCCACCTACAATGTTTTAAGCTTAACTGCTCACATATTTTGCAGATGAATTCATCTACACCTGCATGACATCTCAAAGACACAGTTAAATTTGTAGTTTACCCCCTCCGGTACTACTGTAAATTTTAGGTGGGCAATTAAACCCACTAATGTCAGGAAGACAGCAGCTGATATAAAAAAATGTCAGAAAGCTGTGGAACTATTTTCCACTTTGTTTCTATTGCAGAGCGGAGGAGAACGTAACACTTCCCTTTCATAGCAAAACAAAGCAATTAGATCAGTCAGGGGTTTAAATGCAGTCGACACCTCTTCTGCGAAATTTACATAAGTAGCAGCACAGTATTGAAATTCTAAGCTTTAAATGCTGGTTATTTATAAGAGTTTATATGTTAAAATAACTTAAATGTAGTATCAAAGATTTCTGTGACATTTAGAGAAAAGTCAGACAATATTTTTTTCTTGTAAAGTATCAACACAGTTACCATTTTCAAGTCCCCATTTCCCCTTCCCCCACACACAAACAGGACAGAACTGCAGGAAGAGGGACAAGTGGCAACCCTATCATCTTGGTACACTGATAATGTTCATAAAAAGGTCTTTTATACTTTTTTGTGACATCCTACCAGAGGACGATATATATCTGGTACACACAAATCCATTGTAAGAGATTCCCCACTGACTCTGTCAGTCCTTACAGAGTGCATGTATATTTTGTAGTCCACAAAAGAAATGTGACCATTGATGGTAACCATAACATGCAGCTGAATTTACTTTAGCATGCATTTGCTATGTGCTCTTGCATTAAAACATTATCAAAGGAAATCAGATGTACTTAACTGTGTTTAAATGAATGCATATAGACAGACAGAAAGACAGTCAGACGTGCATTTAAACACAGTACTGCATCCCAAATATATTATTCTACGTGCTGCGTACATTTTTATACGCACACACACACACACACACACACACACACACACATGCACAAATACGTAATATACTGTATATATGTATATATATATATATATGTACATATATAGGTGCATACAATTAATTTATAATAAACTTATCATAGTAGAGTTAAGCATTATTAATGTATACATTTTAGTACATGTTGCTTAATGTTTTACTTATTCACTGTCATACATTGGCTAGGTATTGCACATGCAGTCTTTGTCAGTGTCTTTATGTCAGTACTTTTTTCTTTGTTTTGCTAAGTGCATTTATTACTTGTTATTATCTTTGCCAATGTGGCCCGAGTTGTGGCTGAAAAGGGTCCTGAGACCAGTTCACTTCCCTGGTTACCAAAGCATAAATAAAAATGAAATAGAAGAAAAAGGGGTTGGGTGAACATAACAGAAATAATTAGGGGACTAGTAAACCACAATTTAGTTCTGCATCATTTATGAGAGAGAAAAAAATATTTCCCACTGAAGGCATTGGTAAGTAGCAGACAGACTTAGTTTCAAGTCCTACTACTAGTCGCCTGTAAATGTACAGCAAGGATCATTTACTGCAGTGAGAGTTTTCACACTTCAGCATGAGAGTGTCGGGGAAGGTCTGTCAATTGTTTTAGAACTACAAAATAATCCCTTTACAAAATCCTGCTATTTTCCTACTTTCTTTTGCTGGAAGTAGCTAACAGCTATTTATAGTATAGCTCTGAGATGCATATAAATGAGGCTCAGTCAGGGGAAACAGAGAAGTAGCTCTGTTACAGAAGGTGTGCTTAGATGACAGTGCTTCACAGTCTATACTAAAGACATGAGAAAACAGCACCACGTCCTTATGTCTAACATGGCTCATATAAAGAGGACTTGAAATATATTCTGGGAAGAAGGAATGAAAGCAAGAAAACAAGATCACGCTACCAAGGGAGGCCCCATCATCCTTCATTTTGAGGGAAACACATTAAAATTATAAAAGAAGCACTTGGAGTGATTTTTCAGCATTAAACTAACTCAGTAAACAAAGATACAATGTAAAAAACATGTTTATTGACTTCTAAGGTGGAGTTTTCCTTTAACTCAGGACTGCAGGTCATAGAAAGGCATCATAACTCTGCACCAGTAGGCTAAATAAAAGTAACATATCTGAGTGGAAAATATATATTTGTTTATTAAAGCTGTTTTAGCATTTGTTGATTGGTGAGTCAGGATTGGTCCAGCGCATTTCAAGTGGGTGTCCCAAGGCATATAATGCCAGTATGCAGAATAATAGCAAAAGCAAAGTACACATACCTGAATATAGGAAATAAGCTTTAATATGCATAAGTTATATTAATTTGTAAAAAAAAAAAACAGGGTGATTCCAATTTTTTTTTCAAGTAAATGAAATGACAGAGTTTAAAAGAAAACAGGAGATGGTTTAGAGCTGTCTAAGTGGTTGTGGGTGGACTTATTATTGCTATAAGATATTGACAGAGCTAAAAAGACAAACACGGGAAGTAGTATTCTGGGGAAAACAAATGGCAGTTACACACGCAGAAGGTAGTGTTTACTGCATTATTCAAAATAGCAGTTTCATATAATGAAGATAAGCAAAAGGACAGTAAAGGTCCTGATTATGGCATGGCCTAACAAAGGGGTGGTTTATATCACTTGACAAACAAGAAGAGTGTAGAAAATGGAGTGAAGTATCTGACAAAAAGTAAAGATAGCAGAGGTTGCATAGTTAGCAATACAGGAAAATAAAATGGGCAACTTTTATTCCAGTAGAGAAGGTGATAATGAGAGGTGGAAGATGATAGTGGTTGAGAGTAAAACATGCAGCAAAGGGGGGGATTAGTATAGAAAGAGTGATGGACATGATAAAGGACAGTTCAACATGAAGAGAATAAGACTAAGAATGAAAGCTTTAATTTTATCTGTGAACATCTATTATATTAGATGAAAGAGTTCTTTCAGCTGCTAAAATATATCACTTAATATGACACAATTCATAGTCCCCTATAATATACCACTATCTCTTGGAACTACACTATGTTTTACAGTGAGAACTGCCACTTTAGTTAATTGTGCAAAATAGTGTTGAATTAGTAAATATGCAGATGGAAACTGCTGCTTAACCAGCTACTGGCAGATTTTATTATTAGCCCAATACATTTTCCTTAACACAGATGTGTTAATTTATAGCAATGAAAGAACCAGCTCAACAAACACAGCATTTCAGCTACTGATACAGTTTGAGAAACATGTGCATTTTCTCTGTTGCTGATCTTTCTTTGTAGAGCAATCATTAATTCTACTTCTTGTAAAATTGTTGTGTCCCAGAAGAAATAAAGGCAAAGACTGCATCCCAGTGAGGAGGAGGAGGAAAAAGCTTTAAGTAAATTAAACTTAGCCATGATGTGATCTGACATTAACAAAAGGATGATTCACTTATCTGTAAAGAAAATTCTGCTGACATGGAATAGTTTTCTTCAGCAATGAATGCAATAAACTTTTTTAAATGGTGCTATTCATATATATTGAATGCCAAAGCATTTTAAGAGGAAAAAGGCAGCTGTTGTTTGGAGACCATATAGACAAATCTGAGAACACAGGCATTTTGTTATCAAGGAGTGACTAAAAAGGATACATGCCCAGCTGTAACTTGTCCACTTGTAAAGTCAGCATACTGCACAATATTCACTGCCAAAAATGGAAAAACAATCAGCAGGATATATTATTCAAGATGTGCAAATGTCAAGAAAATTATATTGATTTGTAGCACATAATAAAGAATTGTGAACAATAAAAATTTCAGGGCCACCCTTAAAATTAATGCTGGCGTAACAAGAGGATCAAACAAAATCTGTTTTCTTAAAACAGTAGACTTGGTGATTAACTTGTTCATGAGTCTGCTTTAACATTTACAACATTTTAACAAACACAGATGAGTCTTTAGCCACTGTATAGAGGGAAAATGCAAAATCATTCAAAATCTCAGAAAACAAAGAGTCTCTCATTAATCTAATCATTTGCCCTGAGTCACTCGTACCAGATATCTGAATACCTTTATAATTTTATTTCACACTGAAGGAAAGCAGATCTAGACAAAAACAGTGATCAAAACACACTGTGTTCTCTGACTCACATCCATTCATGCAGTCACAGCTGGAGGTTGGGTATGGAGAGGAGTAGATGGGTGTCCCACACACTACCTTTGTAATTTTATGGGTGTACCAGACTCTACCATTGTAATTTTACAGACAGTGTCACTTTTCATAGTACAACTCAGATTCTTGGCTGTGGGCATACATCTCAACTGTCCGTTTTTTTGCAGAATGTCCAGATTTTTACCTCATATTTTTGGATTGTTCCTCATAAAATGTATGTCTTTCTGACAAATCACTAAGGATTAAAGTCCCTAAATAATGACAAATAGCTGAGTTTCTGACTTCATATCCTTTGGAAAATGCATGCTAACACAAATCCTGTCATTCTAACAACTTTCTAAGTTTATAAGAGCAATATTTAAAATCTGTCCCTAGTTTTGGGCCTTTGTTCCTCAATAATTTTAGACTTTGTCCAGATTTCTTCCACTAGAAAATTGAAAGGTATGGCTGTGGGCTAGGTCTTGGAGCTGCTCATTTCTGGTTGAGTCAACGGGGCTTTTTGGTTATCTGTTCCTGAGCCCATTCTATTGAACATTAATTTTTCCTACAGCAAATAATTTACTAGGAATAATATTTACTTCATAGTTCAGCAACCCACAAAGCCATTTTCAGCAAAGTAAGGTTGTGGCAGTTTTTTTACCATAATGGAATATCTTCAAAGAGAGGTCAGTGTAACATTAAAAATTACATCTGGTTTTACACGTTTTTTGAATTTCATTTCACATCTGAATTTTTTCAGTGTAATCTTTCACAGGTACCATGTTTTCACAGATATTGACATAAGTGGTGAGAGACTTCTTCTTTCGTTCAGTGTTCATGTTTTATTTTTTGGTGCTATTCAAGCCTGTACTCCCAACATAGAAGTGTGCTTGTGCTAAGCAAAGCAGTGTGCTATAAATGCCAGTACCGTCCAAGATTTGATGTACAGATGACAATAAACCATACTACAAATGGAAAATATGTTGCAAAAGTATATATGTACCTAACTGCCAAAATGTTGCATAAATTATAATACCGATAGTAAACAGGAATAGAATAGTCTACTTTATAATAAAGATCATCACTAACATTTTCCATTTCTTGTAAGTAGCTGCAGCAAAACATAACTATAGACTGTACAACTATGTCCAGTATCACAACATTAAGAAGAAGAAAACTGTTACTTTGGCCTCTGGCAGATTGCACAACTGTACTATCTTTTTCAAGGAAGGGCAGAAAAACAGCAAATAATTGCATTTGGGTAGATTCCCAAGCAGTACCTCATTACTCTTGGGCATCAGATAACTAGCAAAGGATGAATAAATAACAATAGACTGGCAGGCAATGAACTAGGCTTACCAATTGATTAGGATTATTCACTGTAGTAAGATGACAGACATGCAAAATAATCTATTTATTCTGTGAAAGTAACCATGCAGTGAATATTAGTTGTAGGAGATAGAAGAGTGGTATAATGGCAGTCATAAATGTCATGAAAAGAAATATAGGGTAGCGTGATTGATAGGTACTTTCTCTATGGTACAAGGTGTACGTTCAGTGAGCTAAATGAAAAAGGCAGAGATGAAATCGGGTTCAAGTCCATTATGCAGATAATTTTACAGAGAGTGTCAGAATGTGATTATCATAAATAACTTTAGTTGGGGGTTGCCATAATGGTTAAGGTGTTTACCTTACAGACACAAAGTATAGGGTTTGATTCTTACCTTTGGGAAGCATGGCTGGGCTTAAAAAGTCCTCCTGGGGTCATTAGCCTAGTAAACACCTATGAACTTATGAGCATATAAAGAATATAAATCAAAGTCTTGGCTTTGATATCCAGCACCTAGGTAGCATAGGTAAATGTATATTTTTGGTGGTAAGTTATCGCGTTATCTGATGTATAGAACCTTATCAGTGTTCTGGTAGAAAAAAAGCTTAATTAGCAATAGTCAGATAACAGATCTTATGCATGTAGAAACTGTCAGTGTATCCTTGTACAAATATTCAAGCAAGTCATGGCTTAGTTCATATATCACAAAATGTCCTACTGGAACACATCCCTTGACGTAGCCATTAGCTTTTTAACAAAAGATTACTACTAATCCTCACACTTTGCGTAATTGTAGCTTTTCAAGAATGTGTCAAAACATGGATGAATAAAAATAAATGTACAAGATTTATGGCAGACACCTGAACCTATCTATGATGGTTTCTGATCTGGACTTATATTAACTTACATGTTAACAATGTCAAAATTTTATTTGACCTACCTTAGTTTTCTTCATTAAATGACATAGGTATGCATTGTTGGTTAATAAGGTATGTTAACTAATATTGGTGCTAACATTGGATGTATTCAAGGAAGTAAGGCATTTATTGACTATGCAAATGGTCATTTATAACTGATAGTAACTTTGATAGGCAGAGAAGGAAAGCTCCAATGGACTGATTCATTCAGCAATATATATATTTTTCTTTTTTCAAGATAAGAACATATGCTACATGTTTTAAGATCTTTTTGAATAAATCCATCCATAACCCCCCTTTTCCCATTTTTGCCCATAGGGTCAGCATGTCACATCAACTGCGACAATCATGTACAGCAAATGTTCACCCTACTGAGTGGCAAGCCCTGTCACAGTTGTTCTTCCATGCCACACACTTGCATGCACACTCTCATCTATAGCCAGTTTAGGGTCTTCAATCTACCTGCTGCATGTTTTTGGAATGTGGGAGGAAACTGGAGCACCTAGAAGAAACCTAAGTGAGCACAGAGAGGGCATGCAGACTCCAAATAGAAAGCAACCCAGCCAAGAATCAAACCAGATAACCTCTTGCTGTAAGGTAAGAATGCTATCCACTACATCACTGTGCCACCCTATCTCATTTGAATAAATGCCTTAAATAAAATTAAGTACTTTCATTGATAAGTACTAGGCTAGCTGGTTCTGTGGGCTATTTTAAGCTTAGCCGATTTTCCTTTCAAAGGTGACAATCAAATCCTGTACTTTGTGTTTGTGAGGTAACCACTTTAACCATTATACCAACCCCAATCCCAATTTATTTTGTATTCTTTTGCAAGATAAGGAACAAACAGCTTAATTAAAAGCATTGAGACTCATTTCATTCGTTCCATATTGCAGTGTCAACTTGTGACATTCTTCAAAGCATGGCAAACTGTAGATCTGCATGTATTTATTATCAGCCTTACCCGATGACTACCTGCTATCAGCCTGATTATATAGTGTCTTATATTTGCTACACTGTGAATTTCAGTTCTCATCTACTTGCGCATTTCATAAGCTTAACTGTTGTATAAACGTTCATGAGGTAAAATAGATGAAGACTTCTGCATTTGTTTTATATTAATTGTTAAGTGGCGTTAGTCAAACGATTTCTTGTTTTCATCTGTTTGTGATTGTTTTTGTCAGTTGACTCACAGTGTCCTTGAAAAGGATCTTTGAATCAGACCACATACCTGGTTAGCAAATATTAAATAAATGCATAAATACTATCCTGGATTATAAATAAAAGAATTGAAGAGTTCTTGTACTGCAAGATGAGTGCACTTACTAAGTATGTTTGCCTGAAGAGTGTATCAGAAAGGGCAGTTTCTGTTTTTCTCCACTGGTGGAGAGCAGGTTGCAGGAGGAGTCCATGTTTCTTGTATAGTTGTCTCAGTTTCCCTGGAATTAGGGAACTACTGGATAGTAAGTCTTGTGATAGTTTCCTTTTTATTAAGCTAACCTATCTCCTGTAATGTTTTAAGCAATTTTATACTTGCCTAATCAAAAAGGCAAGCATTTGTAATAGGCTCATTTAGAATTTGAGCTTCAGTGTCCTCTAGAAACATTTCACTTGTAGTCCTTGCAAGCCATCTAATAACCATTCCTGTTACGGCAGCTCTTGGCAAAGCTTCAGCTAAACCATAAGAGTGAATGAGGGAATGCATAGCACTTCTGTCAGAAGCATTCACTAACTGCTGCAACCTGACATTTTACCTTAGAATCTGCCGAGTTTGTAAACAATCCTGAAGTTGTAGTAAGACTGAATTTTGATAAGCAGTCATGCATAACAAATAATTAACCAAACTTTTGGCCAGAGTACTGAAATTATATACTTTCTATCAAACTTATCAAGCAACTTGCTTGCTAAAATGGATGTATCACATCAGGCAGTGATGTAGGATCAGATGATGATGATGTAGAAACTATTAGATTGCCTAGTTATTTTTCCAGTTAAAGTCTGGCCTATCCAAGCTGTATTTATACAATACAGTTGCATACTTATAACTTGGTGCTTGTGTGCCAAAGTATCTAGCATTATGTTTTAAGAAATCCTCAAATCATTTAAATGTGCGAGGAATCCTACCTGTAGACTCTGTTACTTTCAACATTTCCATTCATCTTTTCTTTGGAAACGGCATAGAAGTGGCTGGTCAGTTATCATTATCTACCGTTTTATTCACGCACTCACTAAAGAAGACATCTTGTGATGAAGAATGAGATGACCAGCATGCACTATTTACTGACCAAAGATACTCTGTGGAGTGCGGTGATAAATCCTCAGAAGAAAAAGAAAAGGCCTCCAATTTTATGTTTCTTTGTATACTGAATAATTTCAGGTATTGATAAATGTTCATACTCAGAAAACCAGAATTTGGAGTGTATTGAGTGGTATCTTCTTTAGCTAAAATTTCTGCTGAGAGTACAAGGGGAAGAGGATACAACTGGATGCTCAAAAAAAACATGCTGAAGGGATAGGTTCCTGACCCAGAGACTCCCCAGACTCTGGAATAGACTGCCCATACATGTCAAGCAGAGCGCCTCTTTGGCCCTCTTCAAAAGGAACATTGATGACTGGATGGGAGAAACGAAATTCACCCCAGGGATCACGTCAGTTGCCCTGCTAGACAGGGGTCCTGGGAAGTAAATAGTGTGGGAAGAAATAGCCGGGGAATTGTTATGGCTAGGCTTGTATAGGCCCTAGGGCTGATAGCCTAGTACCAACCTATGAACCTATGGATGTTGTGGTGGTCTTACCTGATGCTGCAGCAGAACATTTTCAATTAGCCAACCAGTTCAGATCATCTTTATCCTTGGCCCACAATATAATGCATGGAGTGCTGGAAGGAGAGACCAGCACTGGCACTAATAGTGGTGTCTGCTTTCTTCTACATATTTCAGATAACTATTTTTGTAGAGTCCCCTTCAGTACCGTTAAGGTTCACTTCAGTTTCCAGTGTCCAGATGAGGTAGAGCAGCCTCATATGAACTAGCAGAAGGCTGTGCTGTACTACAGCCTAGGGATCTACATTTTTTCCTCATATGAACAGACTCACCCATCTTCTATATCAATTCCTTCATTTTCCTTGTTTTACTGACTCTAGTAGTTAATAGAGATACTTTGTACAATTTTTGTCTCCAAAGTTTTTGGATAGTTTGTATTCAATAAGACTTCAAAACCTTTTATAACTTTAACTGTGTGTTCTGTGTGAATTCAGAACACTGTTCCCTCTCATCAACATTATGACCTCTGCTTGAGCAGAACATACACTGCATGCAGAAATTTTTAGGTGTAGACTGCCTACCAAAAGCAGACTCGCTGACCTGGGGACATAATTTAGTCTTCATTCAGTACAGAAGAATGTGTCATTGAATGATTACAACCAATTAAATTGTAAGAAAGTAATACAATTTCTTGTTAGCTGCTAAGTGTGTATGTTTTCTCTAATGTGGCAAGGACAGTAATAGCATTTAGAGACAGTGAGAAGACCTGATGAAATAGGACAGCAGTGCAGTGAATTTGTCTCATCCTGGTGAATCAAGTTCAGCTAGCTGCTCTGACATCTGCTAGATCCAGAGTGGAGACGCTGGACATGGCATTCCTTGGGGATAGTACTACAGTTGATTTTCTACTAGGACATTTGATTTTCTAATTTGGAGAGCTACGTTTCTCTGCAGCATGGCTGCAAACTAGCCCATTCCCTAACCCCTAATTCTCAAGTCTGAGCGGCTCGTCTGACTTTTTCACACAGCAGTGAGGGTACAAATGGGTATAGGAATCTTGCTATGTCCAGAAAATGAATGGCCCTGGCTCTCAACTCATTAGGAGAAACGATTGAGTTAAATGAAGGCAACTAGTAAAACTAGTGGAAAGACTTTGTAATGGAGCAAGGGGAGAGAAGAAGAAAAAAGAACAAACCTTATGCTACTTACATCAGTACTTACGAAGGCATGAAACTGCCCTGGTTCTCACATGAAAAATCTACTACTGAGAAAGTCCACCCAGGAAATGAGTCATTCAATACAATATTTAATTCTGAGATTGTAAGGAAACTATCTACCTTAAACACAGCTCCTTATGTGGCAAGATGGATAACCAGTTGTCTGAATGACAGAAGCCACATAGTTTATGTGGCACGTGCTATGCAAATAATGTTAAGGTAACCAGTGGAGGCATCCAGGGGCCTCTACTGTGTCCTCTCCTGTTCAGCATCTACTTTTCTCATCTCAGAACTGATAACAGGACCTCTGGTTAAATGAATTTGCAGACAACAGCAAACTGGGTGTTATTGCCATATCACTTCAGATATATGCACTCTTCAGAAAATGCTTACCCTATTTAATACACAGTGCACAGATAATAGGCTTAAACTGAACATGGAAATATTTAGTATGATTTCTTTCAGAAAGCAGCAATTACTCACAATATACTATGTAGTAACATCATCATCATCATCTTCATCAACCCCCTTTCCCTATTTTTTGCATGGGGCCAGGGTGCCATGTTAACTGTTGCCATCTCTTTATTGAATGTCACTCTCCTACCTTCTTCGACACTCATGCCTGTCTGTCACAGGTCTTCCCTCACATAATCCATCCACCTCTTTGCTGGATGCCCTCATTTCCTTTTGCCTTCTTTCTGTCTGCCGCAAATCTTCATCAGATTGTCTTCTGCTTTTCTGCACATGTGCCCAAACCCCTGCAATCTGTTCTCTTCGATTTTTTCTGCAATTGAAGCTACTTTGACTTCTGCTCTTATGTCCTCATTTCTTTGTCTATCCCACAGTGTGCATCCTACCACTCCTCTTAGGCACTTCATCTCTAGCTTCCTCAACTGCCCTGCCTTTTCTACCCAGGTTTCTGTACCATACAGTAGTACTGGCCTCACCACTGTTTTGTACACCTTACTTTTCAGCTTATTTGGCATTCTTCTGTTGTTCACTGCACCTGATACACTGTGCTAGTTGACTGCAGCCCCTCTGATTCTAGCTTCCCTTCTCCTCAGCCACCCATCCCAAATATTTGAATCTGTCAACCTGTTCCACTATTTTCCCTTCTATCTCAGTTCTCAGCTTCTTCTGATTTCCCCCATTTGCTGCCATTACAACTGCCTTATTTGAACTCAGTTTCACCCCATGTGCCTTCAGTTTTGCATTAAATTACCCTAGCATTTGCTGCAGTTACAGTGCAGTAAGACTTCCTTACTAAAGGTAGTCAGAGACCTCAGTATTTCGGTTGTTGTTTTCCTCTTTGATCATCAAGTGACAACCATAGTTGGAACATCCTTCTACTTTGCACAACTAATAGCCAAAGGTATTTCACCTAGATCCAAGGAAGTTATCATTCCCCTATGTTCAGCATCAATCAGTCCCATTATAGGGTGCAAAGCCCACTTTGGGATGGACCCCACTTCACATATCAAGAAACTTGAAAAGCCTGAGAACTTGATAGCCAAAAAGATCTATATATATTGTATTGTATCACCTATGGAGCTTTTCTCCCCAGGCCTCCACTGAAAACAGGCTCTTCTTGGCCCAAGTGGACTTCTCCGGTCATCAACCTGTAATAAATAAATAAAATAAATAATAAGATCTCTGGTCTTTAAAACTTTAGTTACCAGAAGAGGCTGAAAGCCCAGTCCCTGTACTTTGTGTCTTATGCACTCATGAGGGGTGATCCGTGCCTCATTTTTCCTGACAGTAGATATCTAGTGGTCCTTGTGTTATGTAGTAACATCGCTGTAAGTCAGATAGTGTCGTTGACACTAGAGTCAGAGTACTGAACCTTCATCAGCAGATTAACAAAATGCAATGGAGAGAGACATTTATCACCCAGCACCTCCACCTACTCTAAAATATACTTCCTCTGCATGATAAACAATAAGATTCAATATCTTCCATCATACTACTAAATCTGGAAAACTGGATCAGTATTTACAAATTTACCCTGGGAATAATGGGCCTCTCTTCCCTCCTTAAAAAAGTAGGTAAAGCCTGATAGTTGATATTGTCAAGGACTTCATAATCATTAAATTAAAATAACCTTGAAATTCCTATGAATTGTATCAGTGGATAAGGCCAAAAGGAACGATTTACTCTTACAATGACCAACTTTCAAGAAGATCTATGTAGAAGATTCTATAGGAATGAGAAGTGTACTAACTGGTTCTCTGACAGAGTAGCTGATGCTTGGAACAGACTGCCAAATTACATTAAAGCAAGTACTAGTTTAGATATTTTTAAGAACAGCCTGGACATTTATTATGGGAACAAGTGTTTTGGTATATTGGCAAGCTAGAAGGGCATTAATGCCTGTGCTTAAAACATCTGTATGTATGTATGTATGTATGTATGTAAGATAATGCAGCTTTTCCAGATGGAACCAGTGAAAGCAGTTCAGAAACTCTGGCCATTTCTGAAAGGATTTAAACATTAAGTAAACTAAAAACTATAACTTCAAAGTGTTCACAACGAAAGAAAGCAGGAACCACAAGGTGCACGTACAACACTTTAATAGACCACATGAAAAATGTCCCAATATATCCAGTATATCAAGCGCTTTCACTCGGTCAATACCGAGCTTTGTCAAGATAAAAACCTACTAGCCTTGTTCTCATTAAGTAGAAATGATAATAAGTCATGTGACTTGTTAATTAAATTGTGTTAAAATCAATTGATTAAACTGTAACCTGTTTATAACCAAAACTAAAACAATGAACAATCACACTACAGTATGTCTAGCTTCAACGCTAGTTGTTCAATACATTATAATATGTATAATATATTTTCAAGATAATGTTCAAAGACTAAAAGCTGCAACTTTGACCAAGAAACTTATCATTTCTTCGCTGCTTCATAATTTAATGGTTTAACATTGCATAATGATAATATTTAAATATTTAAACAATTGTTGTGAATGCTTAATGTAAGGCTTTAGTGTATATTACCAATAACTTACTTGACAATTTTAATCCTATAATATCAACAACTAAATAAATACATACATAAATACATTAGATCTGTAAATGCAAGAAGTTTTTAAACCAAAAAAGTTCTAAAAACATTATTAAAAACATTGTTAAAAACATTTTTAAATGCAGAAGGAATAAGTGGATGTAAAAATATATAAAAATGCATAAAAAATGAATGCATTGATACCTAGTTATAGACGGGCCATTCATAGCTTTAGGACACTACTCAAGTTGATGCTGTCATTAAGACCAGGAAATTTACCAGCATCTAATTTAAGCTGCCAAAGAGCTCCTTGTATTCCAACCTGGTCTCCCAGTCTCCTCCCCTATTGTCTACCATGACATGCTCTACGACAATAAATTTAAGTTCCATATTCTGACACAAAATGGAATGCTTATAAAAAGCATTAGATTCTTTCTTTTTGGAGACGTCGTATAAGTGTTCGTAAATCCTCCTTCTCAAAGTTCTTTCTCTTTTCCTATGTAGAAACTATGACATTTTGTGCAAGAACCTAAATAGACTATACTTTTAGTTCCACAGTTGGAATAGCAGTTTGCTTGGAAGAGGAACTTCCTCGATGGAATATAAAGTGAATCACTGTTAATAATGGAGGTGCATTGTTTGCACATCCCACATTTAAATGTACCTTTTCTACAGTTAATCTTAGATGTTTTAGGCAGTTGTTTCATTTCAAATAATTCTTTCATGTTCGTATCCCTTTGTCTAACAAAATCAGGGTGCTCAGGAACTATTTTTTTTAGTTCATCATGAAGCATAAGAACTGGCCAGTGTCTTAAAACAACATCTTCAATTTGACTAGAATTGTTGGAAAAAAGCGTAAATGTAGTTGTTCTGATGTTCAATATGTTGGTCAATATTGCTGTCATCAACCTGAGTGTCACTTAATCCTAAAAGAGGGGGATATTTACTTTCTCTATTGTTGGTGACTTCTTTGGCTAAAGTATTGACCAATGAAACAGGATAACCTCTTTCAAAAAACAATCCCTTTAGAAAACCAACTTCATCCAAATAGTGGTCTATAGTACTAGACATTCTTGAAGCCTGAATGAGCTGCCCTTTAATAATGCCTTTCTTCTGATGGAAAGGGTGACCACTGTCAAAGTGCAAATATGAGTTGGAGAAAGTAGGTTTTCTATATAATTTAGACGCAAACTTATGCTTTGGAATATCCTTCAGAAGAGTTACGTCTTAATAATTCAGCTCATCCCTGCTGACCGTGTATGTAAAAGACAAAAAAGAAGTAGTAGAGTTTATGTAATTAACAAAATCATAAAAGTCAGTTTCAGTTCCACTCCATAGTAAACAGATATCATCCAAATATCTGGTATAATGCTTTATGTGGTCAGCCCAGCTAGTTGAAAAAAATAAAAGTTTGTTCCCATTTGTGAAGCACTATGTTAGCATAGAGGGAAGCACAAGGAGCACCAATCGCTACTCCTTTCTTTTGTTTGTAAATTTCTCCATTAAAATAAATAAAATTATTTTCTAACACTATCTCCATAAACCCGCCTAATAAATTTGTGACATTAGCACTAAGTGTTGAAAACACAAAAAGCGAAGGAGCAAACACCAAACTACTTTAACAACTTGACCAAATTTATTGTAAGTGCTTTCGGAAAACCAAATAGCTTTCCTTCTTCAGACAAACTTCATTTAAAAATCAACCCTATATATACTTTAACCTAATAGCATAATAATCAACTTAATTGCAATTAAATATTTAAAGCAACATATCATCTATAAAAGTCTTTTCCTACAAAAATGAACTTTAAAAAGCAATGCAATAGCCATTATATAAATATAAAAATGAAAATAAAAATAAAAATAAAGATATTATATTTATTTTTACATTTATAAGCACAACCATAACAGCCCTACTTAGATATATAAATTTTAAAATAATATAAATAATTTTTCATGTTACTATCTTCTTAGTGCAATATATTTTAACACACAACAAATAGATGTGTATTCATTAAGACCAGGAAATAAATATGCTGCAGTTCTAATCTGCCAGAAAAGTTCTTCATTTTCTAACAGTATTTGCCAAGGTCCTACTCTAATGTCATCATTTATATGCTTCAAAACCATAAATTTAAAGTTATGATCAGAATGTTCACCAATATGTCGTGCTAGAGCATTTGTTAGATCTTTTTTGAAAATGGCATATGTGTGTTCATAAATACGCTGTTTTAACTTTCGCTCCATCTTACCAATATAGAAAGCTGCACATTTTTGACAATTTGCCACATAAACCACTGATTTGGTATCACAATTAAAATTCCCAATAATTTTATAAATCCTATCATTTATGGTAACACTAGCCCCAACATTAATTAAACTACATTGGCGACAAGCACCACATTTTGTCATCCCACAACATTTTTTATTTGTATTTTTGTTATATCCCTTTCTTTCTAGCAGTGTTTTCAAATTAATGCCACGCCTATATGTTATTTTGGGTTTTAGCCCAAACTTGTTGAGTAGCTCTTTATCCTCTAAGATTAACGCCCAGTTTTTATATAAGATATTTCTAATAAGTACATGATCTAAATTAAAAGTACATAAAAAACTGGTTCTGAATTCTGAGGTATTAACATTATTTGCTACTGTTCTGCAATTATCAGGCACAGTATAATAATCTCCACTTTGAACAAATAAAATCGGTTTAAAATGACCAATTTCAGGTTTATGCATAACCTCAGACCTAACCTCACCAATCAAAGAGTCAGGATAACCTCTGTTAGTAAACATGGAGGACAAGTTGTTACATTCATCAATAAAATCACCTATATCAGTTGTCATCCTAGCTGCACTTACCATCTGCCCTTTAACTATTGCTTTTTTTCTGATGGTAAGGGTGACAACTGCTAAAGTGCAAAAAAGCATTTGAATATGTCGGTTTCCTATATATGACACTTTTATATCTACAGTTGGAACTATCTTTCTGTAGCATAATGTCAAGAAAATTAATCTTAGAATGTTGAATATCATATGTAAGTTCAAGAAATTCTGTTAACTCGGAAATTCTAGAAATAAATGTAGTGACAGCTTCCATTGAACCTTTCCATAATATGAATATGTCGTCCTGATATCTAGTATACCAGGCGACATTGGTTTTAAATGATGGTTCTTTAAAAAGTAATGAATTTTCCCAGTGTGCCATGATGCAATTCACAAAGGCACCGCCACATGGAGAACCCATGGCGACACATGAGGTTTGCAAGTAAATGTTCCCATCAAACACTAGAAAATTATAAGTCAATACTAATTCTTGTAAAGTTTCAACCAGATAAATGATGTCATCACTAACTTTTCTAATTAGCAAGAATTCCCTAATCCATTCTAATCCTAATTTTTGTGGTATGACCGTATACAGGTCTCTTACATCAATTGCAAGAAAAAAATAGTTAGGATTATAGGGAATGCCATTAATATTATGTAGGAAACTCCATGAATCCTTACAGATCTGTGGTTCATGTCCAATGAAAGGTTTAAGAACACTATCTATGTATTTAGCACACGCATAGGTAATTGACCCCCTCCCGTCCACAATTGATCTGAACGGAGGGTCATCCACAGATTTATGAATTTTTGGTGTGCCAAAAAGTGCTGGTAATTTAGGGGCAGAAATGTTCAAGTATCTCTATAGGTCAATATCTATAAACCTTTCTAAGAAGAGGTCTTCCAAAACACCCCTAATCTTATAATATGCAATATTGACCTCTTTGATACTTGACAGCGTATAAGACTCAGTATTAAGTTGTTCCATCATTTTCGTCACATATACGTGTTGGTCCATAAAGACCAATCCCCCACCCTTATCAGGTTTCATAACCCTGATATTGCATTCACCCAACACTTTAATAAAATCACGTTGATCTTTACTAATATTAAGGTTATTATATTTTTGTTTGGATTTGTTATTATCTAATGCTCTGAAATCCATCTCACAAAGTTTTTCAAAGCACCGTAAGCAATCATGTAAGGGTGGATTAAATAGGCTAGCTAATCTAAAGTAACTAGTAAGAGTTGATCCTTCCCCTAGAAGTGCTTTCAAATTCAACTTACGTATATATAACTTTAAGTCAACTATGGTTTTAACCAGGGGCGGCCCGTGCTATCGGACTGCAGCCCCCTCAGAACGAAATAAAAATAGAAAAAAATGTTTTTTAAATTTTCGCGGACTTCGCACATGTGCAGTAGTCCCAACTACTGCACGTCTATGCGCATGCTCCAGGCAGTCCAGCAGGACCCATAGGGAACACATGGAGACATCTGTGCTGGGATGATGTATCGGGGCCGGACTGCAACAGCAGCAGTCTTGTCGGGAGGTTTGATTTCAGGGATCTCGCGGGTCTTCGGAGTATTGCGCGGGCAGGATGTACGTTAGCTGGATATTATGGAGAAGGAGAATGGACAGGTAAGTGTATGGTGCTTTTTACTTTTACAATGTATGGTACTTGCTTTTATACTTTGTGTATAGTACTTGCTGTTATACTCATGTGTGTGTGTGTGTGTGTGTGTGTGTGTGTGTGTGTGTAAATGCCCCAGGTGCTCATGGTGGTGTGGTAGGGAATACCTCAGGCTTGAACCCTGTACCCTGTATGCAGGTGTTAAAGAGTTGAGTTCCCTACCCACCACCATTTGTAAAAAAATTGCAGATTTTTGCCTCATATTTGATCTGATCTATTCCTCATAATATCTGTGGTTTGTAAATGTTGCAATGCTTGATATTTGATGGTGTAGTACTAGCATTGTTGCCTCACAGCTGCAGGTTCTCAGGTTTGATTCTTGGCTGGGGTTCCTTCTTTGTGGGGTCTGTATCTTCTCCCTGTGTTTGTGTGGGTTTGCTTTTGTGTCCTCCCATGTTACAAAGACATGTCTGCATTATTTCTTCCTGGGCCTCTGCTGAAAATAGTTTTTTTGTTCCAAGTCAGACTGTCCTGATTAACAAATGTTAAATAAAATTGACAGGCATTTATTTGAATTTCAGACTTCAGGTTTTCTGAATGTTTAATTCCTTGCATACTTGATGGTGCAGTGGTAGTATTGTTGCCTCACAGCTATAGGTTTTCTGGTTTGATTCTTGGTTGGGGTGGCTTCTGTGTGGAGTTTGCATCTCCTCCCTGTGTTTGTGTGGATTTGCTCTGGTGCCCTGCCGTTTTACAAAGACGTGTCTGCAGTATTAATCCCTGCGTCTCTGCTGAAAATTGTTTTTGTTCTGTCCGCAGTAAAATTGACAGGCATTTGAATTTCAGACTTCAGGTTTCTGAATGTTTAATTCCTTGCATATTTGATGGTGCAGTGGTAGTATTGTTGCCTCACAGCTATAGGTTTTCTGGCTTGATTCTTGGTTGGGGTGGCTTCTGTGTGGAGTCTGCATCTCCTCCCTGTGTTTGTGTGGATTTGCTCTGGTGACCTGCCATTTTACAAAGACGTGTCTGCAGTATTAATCCCTGCGTCTCTGCTGAAAAATGTTTTTGTTCTGTCTGCAGTAAGATTGACAGGCATTTGAATTTCAGACTTCAGGTTTCTGAATGTTTAATTCCTTGCATATTTGATGGTGCAGTGGTAGTATTGTTACCTCACAGCTATAGGTTTTCTGGCTTGATTCTTGGTTGGGGTGGCTTCTGTGTGGAGTCTGCATCTCCTCCCTGTGTTTGTGTGGATTTGCTCTGGTGACCTGCCATTTTACAAAGACGTGTCTGCAGTATTAATCCCTGCGTCTCTGCTGAAAATTGTTTTTGTTCTGTCAGCAGTAAAATTGACCGGCATTTGAATTTCAAACTTCATGTTCTTCAGAATACATAGTAGCACAACCTTTTTTTCTAGCAATTTTCTAAGTTTATAAGATGAATATTTTAAATTTGTCCCTATTTTTGGGACTGTATTCCCCCATTATTGGCTTTGTCCAGGTCTTTGTGCTAAGGTTGACAGCTATGGCAAGAACTGAATTCACTGAATATGTTTGAGGGCTGTATTCCCTCATTACTGGGTTTGTCCAGGTGTTTTGTACTAAGAGGTTGACAGCTATGGTGAGAACTGAATTCACTAAATGATAGCCATTTAAGTTTCATTCTTCCTCTCTTTTACAAAGCAGCTGATGTGGCGTAGTGGTATGTTACTCTGACTGTTTTTTGCTCAGGGACCTTGGCAGTAAAATGTATGGTGGCAACGCAACATTTTATTCTAGCAACTTTCCAAGATTATACAAGCAATGTTTAATGTGTCCCTGTTTTTTGGGCTTTTGACCCCAATACATTTTGGCTTTTTCCAGTTTTCTTGAGCTGCGAAGTTGAGATGCAGTTGAGTATTGAGTAGATTTTACAAGGAGCTGAGAGCTGCAGGGGAATAGAAGTTTAGTGCTTTGCCTAGTTAATACTATAGCACAATAGGTTGTGTACTTGCTTTTGATGCAGAAGGCTGTGGGTTCTACTCCTACAAGGGGTGGATGCTGCCGTACTGAGAATGTTCTCCTTGGTGAAGATACTAACTATGAGTCTGTTATCAGTTTGCCATCCATTTCCTCTTGCAATATTATTACTAGCTTATCATTTTTTAATGTAATATAGGCAATTTATTCCTGAGGGGCAACAGACACTTTATTTTTCGATGAAACCATGAAATATAAAGGTGATTGCTAGCAGCAACCGCTTCATTAGTTACAGATTTCTTTAATGTGGAATTATTTAGATGACTTACTTCAGAGATTGTGCATATTTACTGATAATGGACTGTAGAATTGTGCATATTTACTGATAAAGGTGGACTGTAGAATTGTGCATATTTACTGATAATGGTGGACTGTAGAATTGTGCATATTTACTAATAATGGTGGACTGTGGAATTGTGCATATTTACTAATAATGGTGGACTGTAGAATTGTGTATATTTACTAATAATGGTGGACTGTGGAAGTCTGAGTAGACTTTTTTATGATAAATGTTCTCAACTGGGCAGTTTTGCCATTATGGGTGCATATGGTTTGTTTCATTACTTACTGGAAAAATGTTCAAAACAAATTTAAAACACCCTCTAACAAGTGTACTGTATTGTACAAAGAATATAATTTTAGTACAATGAGGAAGGTGTATCAAAGAGCACATGTATGTTTCATATGCAAGGGGCCTATGATTTGAAAACAGCCCAAAATTAATCTTTATCTGCCACTGGCAAAATGTATTTTCTTTGAATGTGGGTTTCAATGCTGTTTCAATGAATGTGAGTTTCAAGGGCAGAGAAGTTTTAATGCTAAGTTTTCATTGTGAGACTGCATTGCTTTGTTTAACAAATGACTTAATGTTTGTGCTGTAAAATACAAAATAAAACTTTCAAATGAAGTCCAACTCATCATAGAAGTAAAGCAGTATGCACATTAGTGTTTATGGTAAATGGAGTGAAATAGCCAAGTAATGGTTCATTGGAATGGCTGCAGAGGCTCCATTCAACCATTATTTTGTCAGGGGGGAAGGGCAGCAAACTCAGACAGGCCCAGCTGAACTATACCTCCCAACTGTCCAGATTTTCAAAGAATGAATAGATTTTTGCTTCTTATTTTTGGTTTGTTCTTCATAAAATTTGTAGTTTTCTGGCAAATCATTTAGGAATTAAGTCACTAAATAATAAGCTTCAGACTTCATAACCTTCAGAAAAATGCATGTTAAAGTAAGAGCTGTTCTATCAACTGTCTCAACTTATACAAGAGCAATTTTTAGTACTGTTTATATGTGCCCCCAATATATTTGGCCTTCTTCAGATTTACTGCATTAACAGGTTGAGAGGTACATGCAAATAAATTGCTTTATAGAATTAGGCATAGCCAACCTCTCAACTGTCCCCAATTTTTGGCTCAAAATGTTGCTCTTCCCCCTAATAATCCCTCCACAAATAGCAATTTTGGAAGAAACCATGGAGGGTTTACAATTAAGAAATAACTATAATAATCAAAGTTATAGATTACTTGAAATGCATGTAGATTCTTTTATTTTGTCAGCTGCTCAAGGTAGCAGTACTAATATTAAAGTGTCCCTTCTTTGGCAGGTAGCAGCTGTATTGTGTGTCTATTTTATATTTTTGCATCACATTTTTGGTCCATTTTTCATAAAGTTGTGTTTTTTGGCAAATTAGTGACAAATCACTAAAGACTGAAGTTAGAAAATGATAGACATTTGAGTTTCAGATTTTATACCCTTCAGAAAATTCATACTAATGCAAGACCTATTCTATTATTTTTCTAAGTTTATTAGAGCAATATTTAAAAATTGTCCTTATTTTTGGGCCTTTGTCCCACGTCTGTGTATGGCTTTGTCCAGATTTCTTGCTCTTGAGGTTGAGAGGTATGACAAATGTGTCAGGGCCATCACAGTCAGCCAGAGAGATTTCAAATTGTGACATGCTTGTTGCACCCCACTCCCCCATGTAGTGACTCTGGATGTGTCCAAGCAAGGCAAGGAGTAGTTGTATCTACCTTGGATGGGGAGGACACACTGCATAAGTACTACAGTGGCTTTTCATCTGTCCTTGATTTTGCAGAATGGTCTGGTTTCTGTCATATTTTTGTACTGTTGATTTATGCTTATTACTCAAAGTGCCTGTTGTTCTGTGTTTAAGTAGCAATGCTTTAATGACCATAAGGTAAGCTTGTCTGAGATCGTAAGATGCAAGTAAGCTTTAATAGGCATACTGTTAAAGAATTGCCAACATTGAAAGCCTTTCTGTTGTTGCCATGCAGAGAATACTTGACTAGATAATGTATAAGCCTTGGGTATTAAAGGACAGGATTCCATTATTTTAAAAAGCTCATTACACTTGTTGGAGACTTCCAGTCATCTCTACAGACTTTACCCGTAAACTAAACAGAATGCCAATCATGTGTGGTCCATAACCTGTACAGTAATCCTTTAAGCAATGTATCTTGAGATTGTTTCTTGTTTGCTTTTCATTTTTTACTTTTATCATGTTTTCCCCATGAAACAAGTTGTCAGGCAGCAGGTCTTTTTGGATAAGAAACATTTTTACAAGTGGGGCATCACATAGATTTCTACTTTCAGCATGTTACTTGGTACTTTAATAAAGCTGAATATATTATAATTAGAACTGCAGTGCAAGGAGAAGTGGTTTGAGTTGAGTGCATCTGGTTTTTCTTATACTTGATTTTGACTGGCATTCCAGTAATGTATTTAAAAAGTAATTTATTTTTTCATGCCTCACAACCTTTTGTTTCCATCTAGATATTAAGTAAGCTGTCATGCAGCCAATGCATTGAAATATTTTTATTCTTCTACACTTATTTTTGTCTTGATTGGACTTTAATAATGTTGGTTTGCCACCCAGGGCAGCGTATTTAATTAAAGTTATTTTTTGTGGTTTTGTGCATAGCTCCTCCCCTTTCTGGTTGACCACACCCCCTTGACCCCACCCATTCAGCTGTCTCCTGCAGCCCCCCTGTGATTTGAAGTCACCAGCCGCCACTGGTTTTAACACAATCAAAGTGAGTATCAGGCACAAAGGAGAGACCTTTCGACAAAAAGTCAACTAGTTCTTGATCAATATTAAAACAAGTATAATTGTATATTTTAAAGTCACCCTTTGTACTTGAAAAAATAACAGGAGAATTAAAAACATAAGTTATCTCCTCCTCTGGTTGTGTTTGTTCATCGGATTGGGTTGATTCCTGTTCGATCTCAAGTTCCTTTGTTGACCATTCTGCCCCTGGGGAAAACCCTGTTTCTTGTTTAAATTTGTATAATTATTCCCCTTATTGTTGCTGTTTTTCTTATTAACATTATTAGTGTTCATATAATTAACGCCATCATTTGTATTACGTTGATTACTGTGGTCATCGTTATGCAGAGCTTCTCCTACATTATCTTCCACATCTTCAAATTGGTCATCGACTAAATCATTGTTATCCCCGAAGGCTTTATTAGTGGATGCTGTGTTACCCCCCGTATGTGTCTGCACAACAGAGGGTGGACGAGGGTATGCTCTATTCGTGGCATACTGTTGTACATCTCTCATGATTTTTTTCTTCTTGTTATTTAAAAGTTTAGCCATTGTTGCTTCAATGCTGGTAAAAATACGAATATAGTCATATTTATACCTATTAAAATCTAAGTTACTTTTAATGGAATGTTCAAGCAATTCTAGCTCATTCTTGAGCTCATCCACTTGATGTTTATACTGTCCAACTAACAAGTCAATAAATTCGAACCCTTGTTTGTCGAACAGCAAAAGCAGTTGTTGATGAAAATGTGTCCCTTCCACTAAACCCACAGGAAATCGCCATTGTCTTAGCCCTTTTGGTACAATTTTCTTAGCTAAGCATTCCTCAAAGTAAGCGATTTCCAGTTGTAATTTTTTGCATCTGAAAAGTTTACCATCAAAGTCATTAATGAGCAAGGCAATGTTACTAACAGTTTCTTCCTGTTGCCCTAAAGAATCACCAGTAACTTCGAGTTTAAAAAAATTACTGTTATTCAAGAAGCGTAAAATGCTTGGTGCAGAATCATTACCAACATTTAATGGGCAGTTACCTTGAGACGCCGTTTCATCTTGTTGCGACCTAGTCCTCTGTCCAGCCGGAACTTCTGAGAACCCAACAGAATTGTCATTAGCACTGGCGTTAGCAGACTGATGTATGGTACCATTTCTTTGTTTAGGAACTGTCCCTGTAACCTGTTGCACACATAGAGATGACGTATAATTAGTAGTGGTAGCATTCCCTGAACTGAAAGCATTAGCGTTATTATCCAAATGCTCTAAACATTGAGTCAAGTGCTCCACATGACCCATAAGCACTTGAATGAGGGCTGTAAGGTTGCCGTCAGCATTCGCTTCCTCAGCGTTAAAAGGATTAGGTATCTTAGATCCATGAGATATCGCAGATCCGCCATTCGGCTCAGTTTGTGAAAACATAGAGTTTTGTGGTGATGCTCCGTCTCTGCTTACCATACAAATGACTAAATGCACAAGATTAGCACGAACTGTTGAAAACACAAAAAGCGAAGGAGCAAACGCCAAACTACTTTAACTACTTGACCAAATTTATTGTAAACGCTTTCGGAAAACCAAATAGCTTTCCTTCTTCAGACAAACTTCATTTAAAAATCAACCCTATATATACTTTAACCTAATAGCATAATAATCAACTTAATTGCAATTAAATATTTAAAGCAACATATCATCTATAAAAGTCTTTTCCTACAAAAATGAACTTTAAAAAGCAATGCAATAGCCATTATATAAATATAAAAATGAAAATAAAAATAAAGATATTATATTTATTTTTACATTTATAAGCACAACCATAACAGCCCTACTTAGATATATAAATTCAAAGTGGAGATTATTATACTGTGCCTGATAATTGCAGAACAGTAGCAAATAATGTTAATACCTCAGAATTCAGAACCAGTTTTTTATGTGCTTTTAATTTAGATCATGTACTTATGAGAAATATCTTATATAAAAACTGGGCGTTAATCTTAGAGGATAAAGAGCTACTCAACAAGTTTGGGCTAAAACCCAAAATAACATATAGGCGTGGCATTAATTTGAAAACACTGCTAGAAAGTAAGGGATATAACAAAAATACAAATAAAAAATGTTGTGGGATGACAAAATGTGGTGCTTGTCGCCAATGTAGTTTAATTAATGTTGGGGCTAGTGTTACCATAAATGATAGGATTTATAAAATTATTGGGAATTTTAATTGTGATACCAAATCAGTGGTTTATGTGGCAAATTGCCAAAAATGTGCAGCTTTCTATATTGGTAAGATGGAGCGAAAGTTAAAACAGCGTATTTATGAGCACACATATGCCATTTTCAAAAAAGATCTAACAAATGCTCTAGCATGACATATTGGTGAACATTCTGATCATAACTTTAAATTTATGGTTTTGAAGCATATAAATGATGACATTAGAGTAGGACCTTGGCAAATACTGTTAGAAAATGAAGAACTTTTCTGGCAGATTAGAACTGCAGCATATTTATTTCTTGGTCTTAATGAATACACATCTATTAGTTGTGTGTTAAAATATATTGCACTAAGAAGATAGTAACATGAAAAATTATTTATATTATTTTAAAATTTATATATCTAAGTAGGGCTGTTATGGTTGTGCTTATAAATGTAAAAATAAATATAATATCTTTATTTTTATTTTTATTTTCATTTTTATATTTATATAATGGCTATTGCATTGCTTTTTAAAGTTCATTTTTGTAGGAAAAGACTTTTATAGATGATATGTTGCTTTAAATATTTAATTGCAATTAAGTTGATTATTATGCTATTAGGTTAAAGTATATATAGGGTTGATTTTTAAATGAAGTTTGTCTGAAGAAGGAAAGCTATTTGGTTTTCCGAAAGCACTTACAATAAGTTTGGTCAAGTAGTTAAAGTAGTTTGGTGTTTGCTCCTTCGCTTTTTGTGTTTTCAACAGTTCGTGCTAATCTTGTGTATTTAGACATTAGCACTAAGGCCAGCTTCATTAACTAATATCTTGTTGAACCAATCTAGACCTGTAGAATGTGGAATACTGGGAAATAACTCCACTATATGTATAGTAATCATTAAAAGCTCAGAATGGAATAACTGAGGTTTAATAAAGTCCCATGAGTCTTTACAAACATATTTCAAAGATAGAACAAAATTTTTTAACACTTGATCAATAAATTTACCTAAGGGTTCAGTAAAATCCCTCGCCCCGGAAACAATAGGTCTAAATTTCAATGGATCTAGGCCTTTGTGTATTTTGGGGATACCAAAAATTATTGGGGTCTTAGGTTTAGCTACATGGAGATAATTGTATAATTTCTCATTAATAGCACCTTGTAATAGATGGTCCATTAGCAGGAAATTAATCTTTGAGTAAGCTAAATGCATCTCATTCTTAGAAACCAGCTCATATTGGTCAGAATCCTGCAACATATTGTGAAGACGGGCATCGTAATCTGTAGTGTACATTAAAACAACCCCACCCTCTTTGTTGGGTTTCATAACCCTACAACCTTCATTTCTAAGGAGGTGTATTAAATCAACTTCTTCTAGGCTGATGTTCTGAGGTAGACTACTTAGCTTCCTAGTGTTAACCTTCCTTATATCTTTCTCCACCAATTCTTCAAACACTTTGAGGGAGGGGTGTGTAGGGGGATTGAAAGTGATAGTTCTAGAAAGTAAACTCTTTTTAAAGGGTTGCCCCTTGAAGTAGAGTGTCAGGTTAAGCTGCCTGACAAACAGTTTGAGGTCCACCAGTGCATTCGCTAAATTGAAAGAACATAAAGGTACAAAATGTAAACCTCTGGTAAACAAGTTGAAAAATTCATGTTTCAATTCGATCTCAGTAAAATTATAAATAGTGAAATTATTCTCCTTGTTAACCGTATATTCTACATTAGAATCATGCGTGCAATGATGTAATGCTGAGGGGCTACCTGTAGTTAGTTCATCATGTTCATTTATTTGTGGATTTTGTTCCACCTCGACTGTTGGAACTTCGCCCCCCCTCCCCTCGAATCTGTCTGGGGGAAACTGAAAATCCTGATGGGGATTTTTCTTCCCTTTCTCTGCCAACCTTTCACTCCTTCTAGGGAGTTCTATAGGCGTTACTATAGTGTTATTGTTCAGTGTGTTAACCTGATAGTTGGCTTTGCAGGATTCTGACCAATATGAGCTGGTTTCTAAGAATGAGATGCATTTAGCTTACTCAAAGATTAATTTCCTGCTAATGGACCATCTATTACAAGGTGCTATTAATGAGAAATTATACAATTATCTCCATGTAGCTAAACCTAAGACCCCAATAATTTTTGGTATCCCCAAAACACACAAAGGCCTAGATCCATTGAAATTTAGACCTATTGTTTCCGGGGCGGGGGGTATTACTGAACCCTTAGGTAAATGTATTGATCAAGCGTTAAAAAATTTTGTTCTATCTTTGAAATATGTTTGTAAAGACTCATGGGACTTTCTTAAAAGTATTAAACCTCTGTTATTCCATTCTGAGCTTTTAATGATTACTATAGATATAGTGGAGTTATTTCCCAGTATGCCACATTCTACAGGCCTAGATTGGTTCAACGAGATATTAGTTAATGAAGCTGGCCTTAGTGCTAATGTCACAAATTTATTAGGCGAGTTTATGGAGATAGTGTTAGAAAATAATTTTATTTATTTTAATGGAGAAATTTACAAACAAAAGAAAGGAGTAGCAATGGGTGCTCCTTTTGCTTCCCTCTGTGCTAACATAGTGCTTCACAAATGGGAACAAAGTTTTATTTTTTCAACCAGCTGGGCTGACCACATAAAGCATTATACCAGATATTTGGATGATATATGTTTACTATGGATTGGAACTGAAACTGACTTTTATGATTTTGTTAATTACATAAACTCTACTACTTCTTTTTTGTCTTTTACATACACGGTCAGCAGGGATGAGCTGAATTATTTCGACGTAACTCTTCTGAAGGATATTCCAAATCATAAGTTTGCGTCTAAATTATATAGAAAACCTACTTTCTCCAACTCATATTTGCACTTTGACAGTGGTCACCCTTTCCATCAGAAGAAAGACATTGTTAAAGGGCAGCTCATTCAGGATTCAAGAATGTCTAGTACTATAGACCACTATTTGGATGAAGTTGGTTTTCTAAAGGGATTGTTTTTTGAAAGAGGTTATCCTGTTTCATTGGTCAATACTTTAGCCAAAGAAGTCACTAACAATAGAGAAAGTAAATATCCCCCTTTTTAGGATTAAGTGATACCCAGGTTGATGACAGCAATATTGACAAACAGACTGAACATCAGAACAACTACATTTACACTTTTTCCAACAATTCTAGTCAAATTGAAGATGTTGTTTTAAGACACTGGCCAGTTCTTATGCTTCATGATGAACTAAAAAACATGGTTCCTGAGCACCCTAATTTTGTTAGATGAAGGGATACGAACATGAAAGAATTATTTGAAATTAAACAACTGCCTAAAACATTTAAGATTAACTGTAGAAAAGGTATATTTAAATGTGGGATCTGCAAACAATGCACCTCCATTATTAACAGTGATTCACTTTATATTCCATCGAGGAAGTTCCTCTTCCAAGCAAACTGCTATTCCAACTGTGGAACTAAAAGTATAGTCTATTTAGGTTCTTGCAGAAAATGTCAAAGTTTCTACATAGGAAGAACAGAAAGAACTTTGAAAAGGAGGATTTACGAACACTTATACGATGTCTCCAAAATGAAAGAATCTAATGCTTTTTATAAGCATTCCATTTTGTGTCAGAATATGGAACTTAAATTTATTGTCTTAGAGCATGTCATTGTAGACAATAGGGGAGGAGACTGGGAGACCAGGTTGGAATACAAGGAGCTTCTTTGGCAGCTTAAATTAGATGCTGGTAAATTTCCTGGTCTTAATGACAGCATCAACTTGAGTAGTGTCTTAAAGCTAAGAATGGTCCGTCTATAACTAGGTATCAATGCATTCATTTTTATACATTTTTATATATTTTTATATATTTTTACATCCACTTATTCCTTCTGCATTTAAAAACATTTAAAAATGTTTATAACAATGTTTTTAATGATGTTTTTAGAACTTTTTTGGTTTAAAAACTTCTTGCATTTACAGATCTAATGTATTTATGTATGTATTTATTTAGTTGTTCATATTATAGGATTAAAATTGTCAAGTAAGTTATTGGTAATATACACTAAAGCCTTACATTAAGCATTCACAACAATTGTTTAAATATTTAAATATTTAAATATTATCATTATGCAACGTTAAACCATTAAATTATGAAGCAGCGAAGAAATGATAAGTTTCTTGGTCAAAGTTGCAGCTTTTAGTCTTTGAACATTATCTTGAAAATATATTATACATATTATAATGTATTGAACAACTAGCGTTGAAGCTAGACATACTGTAGTGTGATTGTTCATTGTTTTAGTTTTAGTTTTGGTTATAAACAGGTTACAGTTTAATCAACTGATTTTAACACAAATTAATTAACAAGTCACATGACTTATTATCATTTCTACTTAATGAGAACAAGGCTAGTAGGTTTTTATCTTGACAAAGCTCGGTATTGACCGAGTGAAAGCGCTTGATATACTGGATATATTGGGACATTTTTCGTGTGGTCTATTAAAGTGTTGTACATGCACCTTGTGGTTCCTGCTTTCTTTCGTTGTGAACACTTTGAAGTTATAGTTTTTGTTGCTCCTTCCTTTTTTGGTGTTCTAAACTAAAAACTAGAAAGTCTGTCCAAATTTAGGGAAATGAGTGGTCATTTATAACATACAAACATACAAATAGTCAGCAGTGTCACTTTAGTAAAATCAGGGGGTTTAATGAGTCCAGTTTCATTGCAACACTAGCAGCTGCAAATTACTTGTAAATCACTGCATACATACTTTGCATTAAAAGCTGTTAGAAATGTCTTTATTCTAGGATGTGATGTGAACACAAGAAACAGACAGAAAAGCTCAGATCCAATATCAGATACATTTAGGACTCAAGATGTCAGTGCCAGCAGACAAAAGGCATGTCCCAGACAGACACTATATAACTGTCATAGCCAGGGATCCCAGAATAATTCAGCCTAGGGACACATTGATAACATGCAGTTCTGAACAGGTATGGCACCATAGGGCATATAGTCCAAAGACAGTCTGACAGTATTGAAAACTGTTACACCACTGGTATCTGGTAAAGACAATTATGGATAGTGAATAAAGGTAGTAGACAGAATATAGGAGATAATATGGTGGTTAGAGGTGGTTTAAAGCAGAATATTAGGTAAGACAAAATGTTCCAACCAGTAGTCTTCTTATTGTAGGTATTATGCTGCAAAACTATGTGCTTCATGATGCTAAGCTGTTTGGCAAGGAATGCTGCTTATGGGAACAGACAGAGTATGTCAGATATTATATTTTATTTCCCCTCTAGTTTCCTGTATGGTACCGGTGTCATGCTACCAAAATGTAGGTGTAGGATATAATACTGTTAGTGTAATACAGCTGAGGAAAGACATATAGCAGGAATCTGCATATAATGCACTCTTTATCTGGTGTTTTATCTGTGACTGTGTGTGTGTGTGTGTGTGTGTGTGTGTGTGTGTGTGTGTGTGTGTGTGTGTGTGTGTGTGTGTGTGTGTGTAGGTGTAAGTGTCATATTGTCTATCATTTCCACATTTCCTATGCTTGTAGTCCGTATAGATCCAGATATTTTGCAGAATGGAAATTTTGGAGGAAGATGGTTGGCAGAAAGGACTAAAGTTCTCAGTTTTGCACATGCCACTCCCTTTGGTCCAGGTACAGGTTTCCAGGCCCTCTTCATGCTTACTGTGTAAATGTCACAGTCTGCTCCAAGCATGCATGGCAGAGGATAGCTGTGCTCTCACAGGGACATCCTAGTTGTCTAGCTGCCTGTTGAGGGCAGCAGTAATATAGTTGGGCAGCTGTTTCTTGCCCTCAAGTGCCCTCAGGTGCTTAGGAAAATAGCCACTTGTGATCATCCAATCTACTCCTTTATGAGTTCATCCTCAGGCCAGGGAGCCATAGTGGAAATATAAAATGCAAAATATTCATAATATTAAGCTATAGAATGGTGAATTTAAGTCAGTTTTAATAGTCAGATTTTCATTTATTACAATATTCATATTTTATACATCAAAGCCTTTCTGCATTTAAAAGCAATAAAGTCAGTGGCCCTGGTTTATTAACTCCTCCGTACTTATCTAGTTGATACCAATTGCATTATGTTTAACCTCATAATAAAAGGTCTTATGTTCATATCCAGCATTTTCTAAGTTGTTAATAGTAAAATTCTTATTTGTAACAAGCAATGTCTCTAGCTGGAGAGACATTGTCATTGGTTATTATACTACTATTCAGAATCATCACTTGCGTTCTTATATAATCATGGGTTGTTCAGTGAAATCATTGTTTTGCTATGATTTTAACACATATCAATAATTTGGAGGATCTCTATAGCAGTTATAATTTAGAGTGCTCAGGTTGCATTAGCTCGGAGTGTTGTGTATTGTGAGACTCTGCCTAGTTTGTTGTTGTTGATATGTACTGCAAAGTTTGTGTGGCATTAATGTCAAGTCTCCAAAGACAGTTTGGAGGAATGTAGAAACACTGACAAATGTTTTCCAAAACTGTCTACAACTAACATGTTCAGAAAAGTTGTTTTTGCAGGGAGGCAAGCCCGCATGCACCTCCCATCTGAAGGGACTCCTCCACACCCCCTGAACTGATACATACCAACTCCAGGATTGCAAAGCAGTGGAGAAGACAAACCTGATGGATGCTGAATGTTGCTTGCCTTCAGTGACCTGACATACTCCCCTTTGTATGTATGTGTTTTGTACAGTAGGAAGGACTGAAAAAAATAGGAGTGATACTGAAGTAACTGAATATTTAACTCAGTTTATTCTTTGTATTATAAAACGTCTACCATTACCTGCAATACAAGTACACTAAATTTGCGTTGTTCCCATTTTCTCATTTGTGTGTCTCCAGAATACTGTAACAGAAACCTGTACACCTTGCTTCCTTTATTGTTGCAGATCATTTGCCTTGATGGCCAAATCCAGTGTTATTCACTTCAGTTTGTTTCTCTTGCTTTCTCCATCTGTTTTTGATGACAATTTATTAAAATTTATTTAACACTAAAATTCTAAATAATCATCGGGGGGAGCCATTTTGATAGTGTTTAACCTGTTAGGTATACCTCCTGATATTTTAGTCATCTACAGAAAAAGCACATAATTTGACTTTAAAGACATGTAATGCATGGAAACCTAATTTAGTGAAATTATATCATTCAGAACCTGTTTGATGGGAGGTGTAAGACGGCAGTGGTTTCAGGATAAAAGTAAAACAAAACAGAGCAACAATGTGTTTTGATGTGTTTTGACCACTGGTGAACCTCAAGTCAGAGATGGCTTAGTACAAAGTGATGTACAGGCACGATTTTCTTGTCTTTTTTTTCTGTCTAATTTATCTGCTCCGTTACTAATGCTTAAAAAATCATTACACTTCTTCATGGCAGGCAAGAATTTAATTAAATAATGATGATGAGTCCATGTTAGGAAGCACAGTGAAGACAAAACACAAAAGTATTTAACTCCATTCTGTCATGCTTTCACTGTCTGCATCAATAAATCACCCACACATCTGCAAGGAAGTTTTCCATTACTTACAGTCTAATTACATTTAGCGTTACCTATCTCAATGCTAAATGACATGAAACGGATTACGTACATAATTTTAGAAAGATATGTCTGAAACAGTTATCTGCTTATGTATTTAGTTATCTGCTTACAGTTTGTAGGTGCCTGTTTATGTCGGCTAGCTGCAGGCACATTCTGTCTGTTTGTGTCAAGCAAGCATTGAAATCACAAAGACTTGGACTGTGGCATTGTTGAGTGACTTTCTAGTTATAGTAATTCTGCAGGCTATAGATGTGGCCTGTAACCTCAGGATGATAAACATTCTAAGATGGATGTGATTGTATCTGTCACACACAAGTGCATCTCAATTGGTTCCCACACAGTTTTGTTCATTGTTGCATACGTCTGTAGAGATCAGTACATGACACACACAATTGGTTCCCACACAGTTTTGTTCCTTGTTGCATACATCTGTAGGGATCAGTACATGACACATACAATTGGTTCTCACACAGTTTTGTAACTTGTTGCATACATCTATAGAGATCAGTACATGACACGTAATTGGTTGCCACACAGTTTTGTTCCTTGTTGCAGTTGCATATGTCTGGAGAGATCAGTACATGACACATAGCTTTGTAGCCTCTTCCTTACTTTCCTTGTTGCATACGTCTGTAGAGATCAGTACATGACACATAGCTTTGTAGCCTCTTCCTTACTTTCCTTGTTGCATACGTGTGTAGAGATCAGTACATGACACATAACTGGTTGCCACACAGTTTTGTTCATTGTTGCGTATGTCTGTAGAGATCAGTACATGACACATAGTTTTGTAGCCTCTTCCTTACTTTCCTTGTTGCATACGTGTATAGAGATCAGTACATGACACATAACTGGCTGCCACACAGTTTTGTTCATTGTTGCGTACGTCTGTAGAGATTAGTACATGACACATAGCTTTGTAGCCTCTTCCTTACTTTCCTTGTTGCATACGTCTGTAGAGATCAGTACATGACACATACAATTGGTTCCCACACAGTTTTGTTCAATGTTGCATACGTCTGTAGAGATCAGTACATGACACATAAATGGTTCCCACACAGTTTTGTTCATTGTTGCGTGTCTATAGAGATCAGTACATGACACATAATTGGTTGCCACACAGTTTTGTTCATTGTTGCGTACGTTTGTAGAGATCAGTACATGACACATAATTGGTTCCTACACAGTTTTGTTCATTGTTGCATATGTCTGTAGAGATCAGTACATGACACATAGCTTTGTAGCCTCTTCCTTACTTCTTATGCTCTGTCTCATTCTCATGCATGTATCCTGTCCATCCCTCCAGTGACCAGTTATGCAGCGTACAATGCTACTCAGCTATGGCCAGTAATAGAGCTCCCATGGGACAGTAAATGCAGTGCCTCTATCTCTTATCCCGCAAGATAGGAGTGGTTCATCAGTCTTGAACCTTGGTCACCAACTTCATACAAAAATTCTTTGCCCTTGCTTATGTAGATTGATTTAAGCAAGAAATCAGCATGCATGTTGTCCATAGATGTGGGCTTACTCTCTAGATACAGCTTTAAAAGCTGTCATTAAAATGTATCTCACTTGAAGCACTGATGCATTAATTATACAAAACTCTGCTATGTTAAGTAATTTACTTATGTACTAGTTACAGGGGGTCCATCCATTAGAGGAGTGTTGTCCTAACCTACTTTCAGAGATGACAGAAGGACCTGACTGCAGTGACACAATTAATGGGTTAGGGAACTATTATAATAACAAAGGTAAAAAGTGATAATAATAAAATCTCATAACACTAACTACTAGGACAAGTGCTGAGGCAGCTAAAAGGCAAAATGCTGGAAGAGTAGAGTCACTGTTCTTAGAAAAGCAGTTGCAATTTTCATTGCTCAAGAGTCCTGGCATAATATACCTGACTCACAAAGAGCTTGGACCATTTCAGTACATGAGAAATATTACATGCCATAAACAGTAAATCACAAAAAGGAATGTTCATTACGAAATTTATAATAATAATAATAATAATAATAATAATGATAATAATAATAATAATAATAATGATGATGATGATGGGTCCCACTCAGCTGGAATGCTGTTATATGATAACAGCCTTATGCTGATTATGAATGTACGGGTTTTGACAAATGATCATTCATTTTAAGTATATGCAGTGTACAACATGGAATGCTGTTATATGATAAAGGTTTCAGACTGCTGATCATGAATGTACGGGTTCTGACAAATGATCATTCATTTTAAGTATACGCAGTGTACAACAAGAGAGAAACAGCAGCACTGAATTCACTCACTAAATTCTCTTTTCTCTTTTCTCTGCAGCTGTGCGTTCTCAGCAGTGGTTTGTCTAAGTTCAGGGAGTAATGTTCTGCCATATTATCTTTTTTTAATAATTCCCTCCAGGTTTGTTTTCTTGAATTGTTATCAAATAGTTTTCATTCTGGAACATAAACAATAGTCAACTTCTGTTCTCTCAGGCTGTACATTCTCAGCAGAGGTTAATCTAAGTTTGGGGGGGGGGGTAATGTTCTGCCATATTTTCCTCTTTCTCAATTTCTTCCACCAAGTTTGTTTTCTTGAATTATAAAATAATTTTAGTTCTGGGACACAAAGAACAATCAACCATGAAACAGTGAAAGACAGTTGGGTCAATCATTTTCACCAGAAGAGATTTGCAGATGCCAGAACTTGGGAGATGCACCCATAATGACCTGAAGCTATAAAGTGTGGAGTAACCCCCTGTTCATGTCCTAACCTCAGTAGTTAAAATAGCTTACTCTGAAATTCTAGAAATGGAAGGTAGATGCTATTTTCTTAGGTAATAGTCTCAGTTTTATCAGTGGTGGCTGGTAATTTCAAATCAGAGAGCTGCAGAAGACACCTTAATGCAGTGGGGTGAAATAGAAAAGGGTGGGGTTAACTTCAATGGGCGGAGCTATGGTACAACAGGATCAACACAGATTATGCTTACCATTTTACATGAAATAACCGCTCAATCACTACTGTACATGTTGAAGAGTCTACCAACAAATACTAGACTAAATTACATTTCAGAAATAATGAGGTGTTTAGTTTATACTATAGCAGCATAAAACCTAAACATCTCTAAACAGTAAAACAGTGGTTGGTCTTGACTGCATGAAACTATTATAATTACACATGATGTTGTAAACACACACTGTACTGTATGTGGTAATCTGCATTTCATACAATGCCAAATGAAAAGTAGAGATTTGGAAATCCCATTGTTCAATCTTAATTTATTCACAGTTCAACATCACTCCAATGAAGCCACGGTGGTGAAGCGGTAGTGTTGCCACCTCACAACAAGAGGTTCTCCCGTTCGATTCTCGGCTAGAGCACCTTCTGTGTTGAGTCTGCATGTCCTCCCCATGGTCGAGTGGCATTCGAAAGACATGCATGAATCGGAGTGCCTTAATTGAAGAGTGGGCGTCGGGCTGGCCCCTCGGCTCCATAAAAATCTGCTGCCAATCATTAGTGGACCGGAGTTCTTCTGTGGCGACCCCTAACTGGGAAAAGCTGAAAGAAGATGAACATCATTCCAATGCCTAATGTGTCAGACACTGACACAGGGTTGTATGACAGTTGACTTTACCAAAGATACACATTAATCTTGCAAAGCCATAATTACAACAGTAAACAGAAGGGCCGGTCAACTCATTTCATTCACAAACAGCCCCCCCCCCCTTGTCAAACAAAAGTATCTGCTTTGACCCTGGCAGGATTAAAGTAGAAATAATAACAGTCAGGTTACATTCTTGTATTAATTTCATTTAGTTGACAGAAACATTAGTTACAGCTTATGTGTGCCAGCTCACCTTACACAAATACACTTTTCATTTTATTTATTTCACTTTTGTTTGACCAGGCTTGTCCAAATGGCTTTAGTAAAAAAAAAAAAACTTTTCAGCATATGTCCAGAGAGAACAGCTCTAACATATTACAAACATTTTAAACAGACATGCATTATATATGAACAGATCTGAAATAACATGCATTTAAAAATGACTCATATATTTGATAATTAGATTGCACTCATCTGCACGTGCAGACAACTATTACAGCCCTGCAAAGCCAGAATTACAGCAACAGTAAACAACCGAACCAGTTGTTTCATTCACACTTAGCCCCAGTCCCCATTGCCCACCCCAACCACAGTATCTGATTTGGTTTTGTGAGGTTAAAAGACAAAAAAGGATAAAAGATGACACTGTTATTAATATATGTATTTTTTCACATAAACAATAGCCAGAGTTCAGAGTTGATCGTACTTCACTCGGATGCACATTAGTCTTGCAAAGTAAACCAGAAGTGCAATAGTAAGGCCGGTCATTTCATTCAGACATGCTAGGCATTGCCCCCAGCACAATTGCCTACCCACAGTATCTGCTTTGAGCCTACAAGGTTTAAAATAAGTTCACCCATACACACTTTAGTCATACAAAGCCAGAGTTTCAACAACAAAACATCCACAAACCATCCAAAAATAAATCTTGATTGACCCTGCAAAAGATATTAGGTTAAACAAAATATTTCATCCACAAACATCCCCCAAAACACACTGAGTATCTAATATCTGTTTGACTCCTGCCAGGATATTTTATTAGGAAAAAGACATTCACAGTCAAGCAGCCTCCAAACACATTGCCTCCTTAGTATCTGGTTAACCCTGCTAGGATAGTGTATTAAAAAGTATCCATCAACAGCCCTCCAAACACACTGCCCATCTACTAGTGTCTGGTTAACCCTGCCAGGAAAAAAATGCATAGGTCAAGTGTATCTTTTTGACCCTGCCAGGGAAAAAAAAGTAGATAGGTTTTGACTGACTGACTGACTGATAATAATTATTACCAAGTCAATCAGTTCACATTTCAGTTTTTTTCCTTTTTTCTTTTTCTTTGTATTAGCATTGGCTTCTCAAATTCAATCACCCACCTTTCCAAAAATTCAAAACGATTTTGATCATGAACATTAATCCAAAAAATAAATCTCTCTTTTGGTCCAATGACTGGACTCTAAATGCACAGTACACTTTAAGCATGGTAAGGGAACTTCAATGGTTTGCCTTCTCTGTACATTTATGTCAGCAGCCGCATGTACGTAGATTACGCGACAGGCTGCTGGCCCTAACGGTCCATTTGCCAGCAAAATTCCTGTGGTTAAAACTGCAATGACTTCTGGGCATCTTCTTTGACGCACTTCTACTTTCTAGTCTGGACTGATTTCAAAACAGTTCAGCCCAGACACAAAACTGATGTTTTCCTTCTTTTTTTTTTTTTTGTAACAGAGAACTCAGGTATGCATGCCCACAACTCTTAAGTTCCTCAAAATGGTTGCACTTACATCTTCGCACTAATGAGCTGCTGTTAGTGCTAATATGTAAGTACATTTTTTTTTATTTGTTAGTTGTTTTGTTTTATTTTTCATTTTTATTCTCCAAAAGCCACCCCTGAGTTTCATTATATTTTGGTCATCTCTCCCTTTACGAATAAAGGAATCAGTCATAGTCAAGCTGGTGTGTGCATTAATAATGGTAAAAAAAGAGGATGTTTTCAGGGGGTGTCCCTTATACCTGTCAACCATTTGACTGATCACTGTGGCTCTGACATTGATTTCCAGTTAAGTAAAGGATGGTTCCATGATATCTATCATGCAGGCAGCCATCAGGGGATTTTTTATTCTAGTCCTAAAAAGACCTCATACATGTCATATAAATGTTGCAGACAAGGGCATGTAATGGAGGCAGCATGGAGCTGCTACTCACTTCTGCACTTATCAGGTTTTAATTTCATAGGTAGGTAGTAGGTTAACTGCCCTTTGGGACCATTTTAAGCCTAGCTAGTTTCCCTTTTTTGTGCTCAAATTAACCTATCCCATTTGGTTAGAGATTGGCCTTACCCATCCCATGACCAGTTATTATATATCAGCCCTAATGAGAATAATTGTAATCATACCATAGATAATTTGAGGAGTCCCATGCAAGAGATAAAGCCTTTAGGAGCTGCTTCTGTCTATGAGTAGTACAGGTGGCAGTCCTGGGGAAAATGTTTTGTTTCCCATCCAAAGAGTTAAGTTGTGCTTGAATATGGACAGGGATGAACTTTGTTATATGTGTATGGAGAGTATGTTCCAGAGCAGTGCTATCCTCTATAAGATATACCTGTGCCTCCAAACCTTACTTTTGATGTTGTAAAAGAGGTTTCATGATTTGTTTCATGATAAATCTTTCCATGGCTTTGCATATGAAGCTGATCAGACTTATGGGTCTGTAATTGTCTGGGTCAGTGGAAGGTCCTCCTGTATGCAAGGGAATGACTGTAGCTGTTTTCCATTCACTTTGTACAAAACCTGTATATAGGTTAAGAGTGAATGATGTTGACACAGCCCCTCATGAAACCACATCTCTTTATGAGCAGACATTTCCTAATAAATCTCCAGTCTCCATCAAGGATGCATTAGTGGGAGATGCACCCTGGGACTTGGTCTTCATCCTCCCTCCTGGGAGAGTGGACAGACATTGTTTCTTCATTTCTCTCCCTCATTAGCTGGATCATCCAGTGTGCAGTATGCTATCTGAACCACACCTGGATCATCCAGGTTGTAATTTGGGATCTTTCCACACTACACTACACAGCCAGTCTAAAAATGTGGGGGGTTTTTTTGTTTCCTTTTACGTAATGACCACTTCAGAATGTACTCAGTTATGCAGATAGAGTCCTCTAATTCCCCGAAATGCCTTTTTGTTCTCAATAATCCTAGTGCTAGTGGACATTAATATACTTAGAATGTAGCAAACCTGATATTTACCAATATAACAGATGCAATTAGTATTGTTATGATAGTTAAATACCATGAGTATTCAGAAAACAAACAAACTCCCTGAACTACATGAAAAGAGACATAGAGGAGCTCTCTGAGCATGTAGCCCAGGCCGGTATGACCCTGACCTTGAGTAGCATCTTACCCTCACCAAGAATGATGCCACAATATGAAGACAAGATGATCAATTTTCAACAATTGGCTTAAGTATTGGTGTCATTCAAAGGGGATCCAATGCCTGTCAGCCTGGGATGACATGCTCGACAAGCCACGATACTTCGATAGGGACGGCTTGCACCTGTCACCCCTGGGCTTCCGGATATTGGCAAAGGCTCTTGCCACCCCCATAGTGCCTTTTTTAGGCAAGGCTCAAAAGACAAACCCACCTCCATAGGTATCACAAGGGATAAGAAACTAAGAGTAATACTACTCAACGCCAGAAGACTAAACCTCAAGATGCACGCACTCGAAACTCTCCTTAGCATGGAGAACATCGATATCTGTGCAGTAACAGAAACCTGGTTCAAGGCTCCCGAGAGCACCCCAGCACTACCAGGTTATACCTCATACCATGCTTTTCGGCCCCAAAACTTGGACCGAACTACAAAAGGAGGGGGAGTATCAATATTCATCAAAGATACCCACACCTCCAGGTTGGTTGCACAGCACGAAGCATCTGAGACTATCCATGTGCAACTAACAGTGGGTAAAACTGCCTTCCAGTTTATAGCCTGCTACAGACCACCCTCCCAAACCCAGGAACCCCACTCGGCCTTCCTGAGAACACTGGAAAATATGAAGGTCTCTCCAAACACCATTATATTGGGTGACTTCAACTACCCAAACATAGACGGGGAGCATTACTCTAGCTCCAACACCCTAGCTCAAAGGTTCCTAGAATTTATAAACTCAAATGCTATGGAACAACTTGTTACCACTCCCACAAGAGGGGAAAACATACTGGACCTGATCATCACCAACATGGGGGCTCTATGCTCCAGACCAGAAGTGTATCCCTCACTGGTAAGATCAGACCATAAACTAATCTCACTGGATATTCACATCCCGACCCCACCCGCTGCCCAGAAAACCACAGTGAAAAACTTCTCTAAAGCAAATTTCACACTCCTCAAAACTGAGGTGGAATCCTTCAAAGCCCCAGGGCCTGTGGAAAATACAGCCCAGACTGCAGAATCCTTTATAAATGCATTCTATGAACACCTTCAGGAATGCATGGATCATGCAATCCCAAATAAAACCAAGACCCAATCCTCCAAAGGCAGGCGTCCTGTCTGGTGGACCCCAGCCATAAACAAACTATACAATAGAAGGAGGAAGCTACTACATGATAGAGCAAAATCCCAAAAGGGAAGGCATCTCTGATCAGTATTAGCAAAAAACTACGGGCACTCATAAAATCGTCTAAGGCCAGCTTCGAGAGAAAAATTGCACAGGACACTAAGGATAATCACAAGGCTTTCTTTAGTTATGTTAGGAACCTGGGTGGGAATTCCCAGATATGCTCAGAATTAGTCCAAAATGACAAAAAATACACCGAACTCACAGACATTGCCAACATCCTAGCTGACAGGTTCAGCGCAAACTTCTCCCCCCTCCCCACCAAAAGGGCAAATATCTATCCCAGCAGAGTGCTGCCCCCCTGACATCTCAGATGCTCAGGTAAGAGCTGCCCTCTCCAAAGCAAAAACACAGCATCAATGGGACCAGACGGTGTCCCGGGCTGTGTCCTACATGAACTCCAAGAAGAGCTAAACCCAAACATAAAACTACTGTTCAATCTCAGCCTTACTACAGGCTATGTACCCAAAGAGTGGCATACAGCAACAGTGGTCCCTCTCCACAAAGGTGGTTCCTCAATGGATCCTGGAAACTATCACCCCATAAGCCTGACTAGCTTGGTCTGCAAAGCTATGGAAAGGATCATCATGGACCTCATAAATAAAGATATTGGGGACCTACAGACACTGGATCCTACCCAGTTTGGCTTTGTTAAGGGCAGATCCTGCCTCTTAAACCTGGTTGATTTCTTTGAAACAGTCACCAAGGCCATTGACGAGGGGAAGATGGTCCACACAGCCTACCTGGACCTCGCAAAAGCCTTCGATACAATACCCCATTCGGGCATTATAGATAAGCTCACCAGCTTAAATATAAACCCCTATGTCACTAGATGGGTTGCAAACTGGCTCAAGAACAGAACCCACATGGTTAGAATTGCTGGAGCCTTGTCAGACTCCAAACCAGTTACAAGTGGCATCCCACAAGGCTCAGTCCTGGGACCTCTCTTGTTCGGTATATATTTCTCGGAGGTACAGGCCAACATGGAAGGACTGCGGCTGACCAAGTTCGCAGATGACTGCAAACTAGGCGCCATAATCGACTCTCCAGCTGACACAAGCACCCTACAAAAGGGCCTCATAGATACAGACAACTGGTGCAAGAGCCATGGCCTCAAGCTAAACGCCAAAAAGTGTATAGTCATCCCCTTTGGCAAAAACAAAGTGCCCACAAATTACCACATAGGTGGAAATCCATTAAGTATGGAAGAAGTAATTAGGGACCTGGGGACCCAAGTTGATAGCAATCTCTCATTTGAAAACCACGTGGCCAAAGTGGTTAGAAAAACATTTTATATAGCCCACCTAATCATGAAGGGATTCACATCTAGTTCAGGGGAGGTCATCGTGCCTCTTTACTCATCCCTTATCAGGCCCATAATTGAGTACAATGCCCCTTTTGGGATGTACCTTACCAGACACCTGCAGCAACTGGAAATACCCCAAAAGTACCTCACCAAGAGGATCAAAGGGCTCAAACAGATGCCATATGCTGCCCGGTTAAAGAAACTCCAGCTCTACTCAGTGACATACCGCCTGCTCAGAGGCGATCTATGCCTGATGTATAAAGCCATGTCCAACCCGGAATTAATGGACATGCTGCACCTCAGAAAATCCAAATCCCATTGAGCTACGTGCTCGAGAGACTTGAACCTCAGCACTGAAATAAATAGGACATGCTGGAGAGACAAATTCATAACCCAGAGGCTCCCTTCACTCTGGAATAAAATCCCAGTCCAGGTTAGGCAGAGTCCCTCATTGACTCTCTTCAAGAGGAATCTTGATGAGTGGATGGGAGATCGTAGGTTTACCCCGGGTATCACTTCTGTGTCACTGTTAGACAGAGGCACAGTATACTAACCTCGAAAAAGGGCATAGCAAAATTCATTTAAAATGGGTGGCGAAAGCCAAACACACTCTGGCTAGGCTTATAAATAGCCTAGTATGAACCTATGAACCTAATTCTTATACAGGAGTGCAGCAGTTATGCTCTTATTCATTTTCACTTGACTAATCAAGTCTATACTACCAAGTTCCTAAATAAACTGTAGTAGCCAAAAATGAGTGCAGTAGTTTGCACCATTCTCTTAAAGAATTGACATTTGGCATTCAGTTTGCCACTAAGACTGCCACAGCAGTAAGAACTGAAAAACATTGTGGACACTGTTTAGCTTTTTTCCCTTTCTGTTAGTGTTATTAAACAGATAATAAATATTTTAAATACTTTGAAACATTATTCAAGCTTAGCAGAAATCATTTGACTGGCTTGGCTGTCAGTGACGCACAGCCTTTTGAGATCATAGTCTAACTTCTTTTTAGAGGGGCACGATAACTGGAAATCATTTCATAACCAGTGCATGCATAAGCCTGCAAAAATAAAGCAACATTCCTGGTGATTAAACATAAAAGCAACATAATCAAATTCTGTGTCAACCCCAATCTATCAATCCCTCAAATATCAGACACTCCCACAGAAGGCAATGTAAATATACTGCACTTCATCTCATATATGTTGCTTTGCTTAATTTGGATGCAGACTATGGAGCTTCCGGTGATCTTTGCAGCTCTTACATATGAGATCTATAGTGGTCTGTTACAGATTAATGCTACTGTTTGGTAAGATACAGGTGAGAAGTGACTGTATAAAACAACATATTTTAAGTATTGTAGTTTGTTTCATGCACTAATCTTACTTTAATTTAGTCTGGGTTTAATTTCTTCTAGTCTTTTGGGTTTCTAATACCATGATGGGAATAGGCCCCATTTCTAAGTCAGGGTATAATTAAAGTTCGTGAAATTAGCATTGTTTCAATCTTTGATGTTAGCCAAAAGTGCTCTTTGCTGCACCTGTAATGTTCACAGGTTCACAGGTGTGTACTAGGCTAATGGCCCTGGATCCTTTTACAAACCTAGCCCATAGGATTAACCTGACATCGTGCCACCTGACCTTAGTTCCCAGTGCCTCTGTCGAGTAGAGCCACTGGAGTGATCCCCAGGGTGTATTTTCTATTTCCCATCCACTCATCAAGGTTTCTCTTGAAGAGGGCCAGTGAAGTGCTCTGTTTGACATGTATGGAAGTCTATTCTATAGCAAGGGCAGTTTCTGGGTTATGAACCTGTCCCTCCAGCACATTCTGTTGATTGTGGTAATGAGGTTGAGGTCACTGGAGTGTGTGGTACAGAAGGACTGGGATTTCTTTAGATGTAGCATTTCTAACAGAGCTGGATCAGACATGGCTTTGTATGTCAAGCAGAGATCGCCTATAAGTAGGTGATATGAGACAGAGAATAGTTGGACCTTTTTGAGTCTGTCCATATAGAACAAGTATTTAAAGCCTAGGATCTTCTTGTGAGGTACTTTTGTGGCCTCTCCAGTTGTTGCGGGTGTCTAGTGATGTACATGCCAAATGGGGCATTGTACTCAATGATTGGCCTAATGAGGGAAGAGTAGAGGGAGACAATGACCTCTTTCTTCCTGGATGCAAAACCCTTAGTAATGAGATGTGCCACATCTGACCACAGTGGCAATGTGGTGGTCAAAAGAGAGGCTGCTGTCAACCTGTGTTCTCAGATCTCTTATAACACCTTCTGTGTTCAGTGGACTACCATCTTTGAGCTTAATGCCATGGTTCTGACACAACAACTGGCTAAGTTTCTGGTATCATTCTAAGGGGATCCAGTATCTGTCTGCCTGGGATGACATGATTAACAGACCTCGATGCTTTGCCAGAGATGGGCTGCATCTGTTACCCCTGGGCTTCCGGATACTGGCTAAGGCTCTTGCCACTCCTATAGTGCCTCTTTTAGGCGGTGTTCCAAAGACCAAATTACCACCATAACAACTACAAACAAATGCAGTCTGAGGGTCATGCTGCTCAATGCTAGAAGTCTAAATCTGAAAATAAACTCGCTCGAAGCACTCCTTAAAATGGAGAACTTCGACATTTGTGCTGTAACAGAGACCTGGTTCGAGGCAGCAGAAAGCACCCCTGCACTACCAGACTATAACTCATTCCACACCTTTCGGCCCCATAACTTGGACCGAAGCTCCAAAGGTGGTGGTGTTTCCATATTCATAAAGGATGTGCACACCTCCAGACAAGTAGCCCAACATAACACATCAGAGATACTTCAGGAGCAGCTAACATTGGGTAAGACAGTAATTCAGGTTGTAGCCAGCTATAGGTCCCCAACAATGTCCCAAGACTCATACTCCACATTCCTAAGCACATTGGAGAATATTAGGGTCCAACCTAACACTCGCATACTGGGCGACTTCAACTACCCCTCCATTAACTGGGAAAACTACTCATGTACCAATACACTTGCCCAACATTTCCTGGAATTCATTAATTCAAATGCCCTGGACCAGCTCGTTCTTACCCCCCACTAAAGGTAGCAACATCCTTGACTTGGTCATTTCTAACATGGGTGACCATTGCTCTACACCAGTAGTTAACTCCTCCCTGGTTAGATCCGACCACAAACTAATCACCCTGGAAATCAACATTCCCTCCCATCCCCCCACCCCCCCAGCAAAGGTAACCACCATGAAAAACTTCTCCAAAGCTAACTTTGGGCTCCTAAAAACAGAGGTGGCTAACTTCATGGCACCCATGCAAATGGAGAATATTTGCATGACCTACGAATCATACACCAATGCACTGCACAAACGGGTACACAAATGCATGGATCTCACCATACCCAATAGAATCAAGACGCTCTCCTCCTCCAAAAGGAAGCCAATCTGGTGGTCCCCTGCCATAAACAAACTCTACAACAGAAGGAGGAAACTGATGCGGAATAAGGTGAAGTCCCAAGACTGGGAAAACTTCCTTAGCAGCCTCAACAAAAAGTTGAGATCCCTCATCAAATCCTCTAAAGATAGCTATGAAAACATAGTTACAGCAGATAGTAAAGACAACCACAAGGCCTTCTATAGTTATGTATAGAATCACCATGGCAATACCCAGATTTGCTCTGAGCTACTGCACAATGGTATCTCCTATACCGAGCCAACAGATATTGCCAATATACTGGCCGACAGATTCAGTGCCAACTTTATACCTCCCTCCCAAAGAACCAATCACAATACCAGTAGCTTGCCAGGCACCCAGTATTACTGCTGCATAGGTTAAAACAGCACTGTCCAAGGCCAAGAATACAGCTTTCATGGGACCTGACAGTATACCTGGCTGTGTTCTACATGAACTACAGAGTGAACTGGCACCTTACCTGTGTGCCCTGTTCAATGACAGCCTCACTACAGGCTTTGTCCCTACCGAATGGCACACTGCTACAGTCATCCCTCTCCACAAAGGAGGAGCGACTACAGACCCTTGGAACTATCGCCCCATTAGCCTGATGAGTCTGATATGCAAAGCTATGGAACACATCATCATGGACCTAATAAACAAGGATATAGGGAATTTCCAAACTCTGGATCCCACACAGTTTGGTTTTGTGAAGGGTAGATCATGCCTCCTCAACTTGGTCGACTTCTTTGAGTCAGTCACCAGAGCTGTGGATGAAGGCAAGGTGGTTCATACAGCCTACCTTGATCTGGCCAAGGCGTTTGATACCATTCCCCATTCAGGAATCATAGAAAAACTCACTAAGCTAGGCATCAACCACTATATCACTAGGTGGGTTGCAAACTGGCAAACAGATAGAACCCACAGTGTGAAACTAGCGGACTCCAAGTCAGACTGTCAACCAGTCGCGAGTGGAGTTCCACAGGGTTCGGTCCTGGGTCATCTCCTGTTTGGTATCTACTTCTCTGAAATCCAGGCTAACACAAAGGGTCTCTGGCTGACAATGTTCACAGACGATTGCAAGTTGGGAGCTGTTATTAACTCCCAAAGTGATGCCGACATCCTATATGTGCCCAAAACTGACTCCTCCTGTAATTTATATGAAGCACATGTATGCATAATGTATTCAAGTATGACTGTAGAGTCTGTTTTATTACATCTATTGTTCCTATTACTACTGTTGGAACTGTCTGGGTATCTTTCTTCCACATTGCTTTAATTTCTGCCTGCAAATCCTGATATTTTATGACTTTGTCTGTCTCTCTACATAAGACACTGCAATCACTAGGTGTAACAATTTCATTTATCAATGCTGCCTTTGTCTTTAAGTTCATTGAGTACTAAATGTAGTTTTCTCAGATCTGTTTTCGAACTGTTGGTGACAGGTGATCCCATGTGATATAAAGTTCATTATTCTCTGTAATGCTTTGTGGTTCATGTTTCAAGTGCTTCTCAGCTAATTCTGTATTGTAGTGTTTGCACAATCCCCAGTTCAACAGTCTTGACACATTACTGTGCCTTTCAGTATACAGACCCCCTGTCATGCATGTGTCCCACCCAGCAAGAAGATGTGCAACTGTTTCCAATTCTTTTTTACAGAACTGCATTTGTGTGTTTCTCCCACGTTAAATGGACTTTGTAAACCAGTGTGCATGCAATCCATTATCATGGGCTGCCATTATTAACCTTTCGTCTTTTGGTTTCAACTCACCAGTCCTTAACCATTACCGGATCAAATCGTAATCAACATGAAGTTGTTCCAGGAGATCTATATGCATCCCATTATATTAATGACTTTTCCACATTTCTTTCCTTCTTATCTGACCCTTCTCCTTATATTCTTACTTTTGTATTTTGGCATATTCCGTTGATGCCTGATGTTTGTCTATTTCTTGTTTCATTTCCATCCCACTTGACACTGGAATTCTTCTGCTAAACCAAGGAGAGATGTCATCTTAGACTTCCACTCCTCGTGTTTTAAAACTTTTGTTATGTTTGGATCTGATTAGATCAGCAGATATGTATACATTCCTACAACTGCAGTCCTAAACTTGTAATCAATTTCGAGGAGGCCCTTACCTCCTTCAGAGAGAGAAATATATAATCTTGGTTTACACTGCTTTTTATATATCATTTGATGAGCATGAAGCATTTTTCTTGTTTTCCTGTCCAACTGATATAATACCTTCTGGGGCAACTCAATCACATAAAACTGTAAGTTAAAGCAGGAAGAGCAAATTGGTTTATAGATTGGACTTCATTCCTAGATGCCAATGATGCTTTCAATATTAGTTTTAATCTTCTGAAGTATTCCTTACTGACTTTTATTTGCATTTGTTCATGTTTTATTTCCAGCCCTTCATCAGTTGCCAAATATTTATACACTTCCTCCTGCTCAAGCTCCTTTATATCACATTCCTGTCCCAAATTGATATTTTTTGATATTGCTAATTTCCCGCTTTAAACTTTGCTTTTGTATATTTATTAAGACCAAATGACACTCATATATAAGCTGAGTAAGTTATAACCATTTGCAGTTGTACTTTTAACTCTTCACCTAATAAACTATACAGTTTTAAGTCATCCACAAAAAGTATACCAGAAGTCTATAAGCAAGGTTGTTTTCTGGCAGCCAGATTGTAACCATGACCTAATCAATTATGTAAAGAACTTAATCGGCTAATGGTAAGGCAACAGCAGTGACAAAGAATGACCCTGGAATATGCCTCTGAATTTTTATCTCTGGGTTAATAATTTACCCTTTGTCATGACTTAACTGTGAAGTGGTTTGCCACTGTTTTATGGTCACTGTGATGTAATTGATCAATGTTGGATATATGTCGCAAGCATTCCTTTGTCAATGAGTATGGGATGCCACTTAAATTCTTCCCCTTTTGACAATTTTCTATTATGGCTTTATTTAGCAACAAATGTTCCTTTGTTCCATGTGACTTTCTTTTGTTGCTCTTTTGCTCTATTGTCATGACTGACATTTTTTTCTAAAAAACTATAAACTCTGTCTTCAGCAGTTCTAGTATATAGTTTGTACATCGCGGTAGTTTTTAGGATGGCTTACTGGTTTAGTCTTAAGGAGGAGTATCATTTTTCTTGTTGTTAACCAGGTTGGTGTCTGTTTGAGATGCACATATAAGTAATTTCTTATTCAGCGCTAAATCTTTGTGTAAAGATGTTAATACTTTTAGCCAGAAGTTAGGTACTGCACCTGGGCTGGGGCTTTTCCAATTAGCAGCTTTTCTTAATTTTGTTTCAGTTTCTCTGGCCATTACTTCATCCCATTTTATATCCTGTACATTTGAAATCCTTATTGTTTTTGTTAATTCTACCATTCATTCAGCATATTTGTTATGTTCCACAGGGTCCTCATACAGTAAATATTTATCCAAAATGTGTCTAGTTCTTCTTTTTTGTGGTGTTTCTATTCATTTGGTTTTGTTTCCCAGTTCTCTATATAGTATTTGCTGTGTGGTATTCTGCATTGTTTGAGAGTATTATTTGATAACAAATGTGTAGGCTTGCAGTTTGTTTGTTATCAGTATGTGTAAAACACTGTATTTTTATTTGTCAAAATTGTCCACTCTGTGACTATTCATTATCCAGATACTTTACAACAGGCTTTTGTCACAAGGTGTTATATAGAAATAATCATCCATAAAATCTATGTCACAGCCAGTGAAATGAGTTATTTTCCATTTTCTGAAGTATTTTAATACGTTGTGGCTTGGCATTATGATAGCACAACAACTTCTACATATCTATAATTCAGAAGTTTACTAAATGCTTTAATGCATGTCCTGGAATGCTTTTCCTATGGAGGAAAGAGGTGGACCCCAAAGGTTGATGCAGCTTTCATCAAAAGAACTATATTTGCAGTGAAGAGAGAACCATTTTGTACTGGGGGACTGTGTTGCATGTATGTATGTACCCCTGCTTTTTGTAATGAGCAGCCCTGTGCTCACATCATCTAGTGGGAAAAGAAAAACCCTCAACTGAAGTGAGAAATGCAAGCTGATTACTTGCCCAAAAACTATAACTTGTATTGGGAAAACACTGACTGCCGAAATTGGTTACCAGATGGATAGCATTGAAATTCTCATTGCTCTGAGGCTCAGATTTGAAAGACACTCGGTGATATTTTTCAGGCAGTGAAATTGGGAAACCTGCTGTCTCCGATCATACCTGGTGTGGCCTGGGCTTGGATTCAATAGAGGCTACAGTTTCCACTCCCAGGATAATTGCTATCCCTCATGCTGTACAGGGATGCTTCAGTCAAAAGTATGAATTAGGTCAGAGGTCCAGCCTGAGTAGTAAACCAAAAAGCTTCAGATAAAGTCATCGCAAATCTGTTATGCATACAAGGGATGATCTGCACCAGAGCAATTTATTTCTTTAATTATTTTACTTCATTTTATTTACCTTTGTTTACTGTGAAAGTCTGACTGGGCAGTGGCACTGTGAGTAGAGGAACTGCAAAGTTGTGAGAATACATAAAATTTAGTAATAAAAAAAGAAATATGGAATAGTTCATGAAACAGAATAATAAAACAAGTATATAAACCTGTGACATGCATTGATAGTAGCAATCAAAGTAAACAAGAAGAAAAATCATGTACTTTCCCAGTTCAGGGACTTGTTCACCCATTGACTTCATAAAGTTAAACCATTGCTGTACATGTTACACTTCATCTCTACAATACATTTTGTTTTGTACCACAAGTCCCTTTTTACCTTTGTAGAGCTGTAAAAAGGCTCTTACCCTAACTCCCTGGGATTTTATCCTTTAAGATTATGTTATAAAATTCTGTTACAGCCTACAGTAATACTGAAGTAGGGGTATTCTCAGTGCCGATGTTAGTGCCTAGCAAACTGTGATAAGAAAGTGGAAATTCATGTTGCCTTCCCCTTTACAATGTACCACCACCACTACTAACACACCAACACAAATAATGATCAGAAGAGATGACAGGCAGAGGCATCACATTCACCTGTTTCTCCATAAAGGGATACGTGGGTAACAACCCTGGATGAGTCACGTCAAGATTAGAAGATTCTTTGGAAGATTATTAGAGGCTGGCACCCTGAAAAGTATAAATGAGTAAACAGGAAGTACGAAAGAGTAAACAGGAAGTACAAAAGATGGAAGAGTATCTGTGATCTCCACAGTCTGAAAGACAGCATACAGAAAGTTATCCCATGCTTATAATACTTTCTGCACATTGAGTTTTGAGCTATATGCATCTTTATCTGTAGAGACATTTTATAACAAGTATTAGAGAACAAAAAATCTGTCTTATTTAAAGAAATATTAATCTACTCCAATGTCACAATGTACATTTTTTTTTCATTTTTTGCTATTTTTATGAGGTTGTTATAGGATACAAGGTTTGATCCTCACATTTGGAAGGGAAATTTGCTAGGCTTAAAATAGCCCATGAGGCCAGCTAACCTAGTACTTACTCACGAACCCATGAAATGTGCTAGAATTTAAATAAAAATTGCATATTCAATAATTGTTTATGGTTATATATTTGGTTAAATAACTTTTTTTCAGAATGCCTGTATGGCAGTTTTTCTAGCCTTTTCATTTCAGCATTTCTAGAATTAAAATGGAACTGAACAAAAAGATTCAGTAGCTGAGATTGTAGGGTCTTCACTTTTTGAGAAGTGGGAGCTACATTCTGCAGATGTATAATTCCAAAAATGTCGGTTGTCTTCCTTATCATTATCCCCTTCTAAGGGTCCTTTCTCACACACCCATACATACAATTCTGTCTCTGGGCCACTTCCCTTTCAAACATACTAAACCAGTGTCAGTAAAACAAGAACATTATTGTTGGTAGTGAATCTGCTTCCACAATGTTGTTTTGTAAACGTATGTTTGCAGTGTCATATGCAAGTAGGCAGATTCATACTCCATGCAGCAATGAAGAATATTAGGTGAACTAATTGCCATGGAACAGAAAATTTATTGACATAGAGTAAATGAGCATTAAGAAAATAGATACAGTTACTTTCTTTATAGCTATGCAATCATATTATACATGAGGCTGAACAGTTTTGTGTGTGTGTGTGTGTGTATGTGTGTAGAGGTATCTAAACTGGATCTGAATATAAAGAAAAGAAACTGCTATACGAAGAAAGTTGATACCTGGGAAAGGAAACACATTCTCCATTAAAAAATGCATTACCTTCTATGTTTGTGCATGAGGGGGGTGGGCATGTGAATGCATGCCCATTTGTATGATTTTCTATGATGGAGTTAATAGCATTAAATCAAAATGATTCTGTTCCCAAAGGGGAACTCAGTTTCAGCAGTGACTCATCCAAGTAGCCCAACAGGAGATCATGTTTCAGAGATGGTGGTAAAGGCTTGGCATGGTAGATTGACAAAAATATGTTAAATAGCATTCCTTCTCCTTACATCAGTGCCAAACCTTTCTATAAGTCACCATGGTGAATGCAGAGATACTAAGACAAATGTTACACTCTGGCTTGGAGAAAGAAATGTCATATAGATGATCATGATAATAGTTATAAATGGTCTGCAACCTGATATGAATTTATTGTATTCTCTGTCTAATGTTCTTGGCTTGCATTTTGTCTGACATTAAAGAATCATGTAGAACTTCAGTTCAGTGAGTGCACTTTATTGTTATCTGGCCAGCCTAAACAATAGGCTTTATTCATTTTACAGTTATACCTCCTTTTTTTATCATATGGTAATATGCCTCTTTTGTGGATTTCTCTTTTCATGATATTTCCATGGACATTTTATGCTGCACTTCAAATGTGAGCTGTAATTCCATAGCTTATAAAACTGGCATTCTTTTGGGGGAGACGCACACTGTTCACTTATGTTGATTTTTATGAGATTATTTTACAGATACATTATTTGCCAGTCATACTGACATTGAAACATAATCACAGAGACTTTAACAGCAGATGGGAATTGCTTTGCTGAGCTACTATTTGCATTTATATGCCTACTGGATCAACTGCCAGTCCTAGCTAACAATCTGTGTTGCCCTGTCCCTCAGTAAAAGTGGTACTGCATACACTTTACACATTTAAATGTACCTGTTTTATATACTTTTCTTGACCCCAGTGCAGCTTTTGTTCTGTAAAATAATATTTACTGATATTGCCTCTGACTGATTAGTTTCCTCATAGCTAACTTGCACCTCTTTATTCTTGAACATCTATTTCTATCTTCTTGAATTTTGTTAATTTGATTCCAGTATAAAGAGTTTTTTTTTAATTCCCTCAAGTCCTCATTGCATTACTTCTGTTGCAGACCGCATACAGTTTTGTCATCCTCCGAATTGCTTTTGTGCTGCTCATGTCACCATAGTAATGAGGACCTTTGACCTGTATACAGTACTCTAGATGATTTCTTACAGATACTTGCACAAAAGAGCAGCAGCATAGATTTCTGGACAGAGCTCTGTAGAAATTCTTCCAAAAGCACTTGGCATTGTCTTATTTATGATTGTACTACAAGTACATAGCCCTTTTCACAACAGTGGTGAGCGTAAGTATATAATGCTGCTGCAGTTATTTGTGCTATAAAAAGTATGTGGTTGTGAAAAGACATTTGACTTTATAAATTAGCTTTAGTTGAGTATTGTGCACAGATTTTGCACATGCACATCAGTTTTAGATTTTTGCCAAAGGCACCTTCTTAAATGCTGCAGAAAAACAGCAAGAAAAGCATTTATCTGACATAAAAAATGAAGTGCTTAGAGGCTAAAGCAATGACCTGTGTACCAGCAATGGGCACTTCAGTCATTGTATGACTGTTCCGACTTCAAAAGTGCTGACAAATGAAATATCAAATTTAATTTGGAGTGATTTGATCCAGCAGATCAGTAAAATAGTTAATAAAATAATAAATGTATGATACAGCTATACAATAGAATCAGATTTGTACATAATAGACATGCATAAAAACACGGACTTTAACAATAGCAGGGGCATCTTTTGGTTTATTTATATGGCCTACATTTTTGTTGTCCTTTACTTTCTCCGGGAGGGGGTGAGCATTCCCAGTCATTTCTGAATGCGTTACATGTTTGGACACCATGAGCATTTGTTAAATGTCTGGAAACTAGTAACATCTGAATGAAGTCTGTTCCTTCTGTTCGCAATAAACTGTGTAACAAAACTTTATCTCTCAGTTCTTCAGTACCTCCATTTTTCATGCTGTGTGTCTTGACCTGTTTTTATCTATTGTTTTTTATTGTATCTTTTTGTATCCCCATAAACTTGATACCAAAGAAGAAACAAAAACATTAATGACAGCAGTCTTTATGGGAGAATCCATTCATAAAACTAGGTACTCTGTATTTGCAGGGCAATAAAAGGCCCCACGGTTGTAGCGCACCTGCAAGTGTAGCTGAAGAGATATGGGTTCCATCCTACCTGACTCTGGTGACACCCCTATAGGCCCAACACACCAAGGTGGCAAGAGGGACAGATTTTATTCTAGGTGAGACATCTAGTTTAAAAAGGCAATAGCACAACCATAAACAAATTATTTCAACAGTGCACCAGTTACCAATAAGGCAAGGTGAGAATATGCATGCAATGAAAACACACATTCACCCTCTTCCCCAGAACTCAACAGAAGAAGGTCTTGACATTCAAGCATGCACAAAGAAGGCAATATCAATGAGCAGTAAAGCTTCATAATGCAGCAATACAAACATGGGAAAAATGCAATGTCATTAAGCAATAAAAGAGTCATAATACAACAATACAGATATGAGAAAATGTAATGTCATTGAGCAGTAAAATTCCTGAAGGCGGCAGTACTAACACGAGCAAAATGCAATGTCATTGAACAATGAGGATTTATTAATGCAACAATACAAATATGAAAAAATGCAATGTCATTGAGCAGTAAATATTCTTTAAGGCAGCAGTACTAACATGGGAAAATGTATTATTATTGAACAATAAAGATTTATAGTGCCACAATACAAATATGAGAGAATGCAATGTCATTCAGCAGTACTAACACCCTCTTCCCCCTTGATCAATTTTAAACAGACCAACTATGAAACACTCTATTATACCCTGTTCACTGGCCAGTGACTATTTACAGTCTTGCTGCCTGCATGATGGGGTCCAAGTTGGAGCTCATATGGATGCCAGTTATTTGTAATCCACAAAGCATTGGGGGGGGAACCACAATCTTATAAAAATATAAAATGACGGCCAGAGCCTCTCACCACTCCATCGAGAATATCCTTGTGACCAGGTGCCGTGGTTCCTCTGATGAGAAAAGTAGAAAGTCACCTAACAGAACTCTGGTAATCATCTATGGCTTCTCGGTATGTATCCCAGGGGAACTCCTTTTCTTGCTGAATCATAGCAGGCGTGGAGCTACTGGTTTCAGGCTTCTCTCCTGATTCCACAAAATACCATCATGCAGGATTTCAGCCAGAGACAGACACAATCTGCTACTTCACTTCCCTGTCCCAAAGCCCTAGAAAAGAAAATCTAGTCATGCTGCAAGGCCCTCTTCCCTTCAGTTATGTGTTTCAGTCTTCCCTCCTTCAGCTAGTGTTCTAGTCTCCTCTTTCACTTTTGAAATTGTCTTTTATATTCCTGAAAAGGAGCTCCACCTTGTGGTGTAATGGCAAACTACAGTCTATTACTTCTACAATGAAATACAGTGAGAGCTACACTCTTCCCTCACTTGAAAATCTTGAATCCCCCAAGTCAAAGGTAGATTAGCAGAAAATATTTACAAACACTAATGCACCATCAACTGAACAATATTTTTGAATTCAAAAGCTACATTCCACCAAGGATAATTAGCCTTATGCTTAGCTTGGGATGGTGTGTCACCACTGGAGTAGGAGACATAGGGATTATGATAGTATCCACTCCTTAAGTCTAGCACACTGAACCACTTACTGCCCACCAGGTAATTTAGAGCATCTTCAGTCCAGGGAGTTGTGTGCTGGTCTGGAATGGTTCGCTGATTCAGAGTATGATGGTAAACACACATGCAAATTGACCCATTCTTTTTCCTGAAAACAACAATGGGAGAGTCATATGGACTTCTTGACTCTTGAATTATCCCTGTGGCTTTTAGTTCTTCCTAATGTTTTCTTAAGTCCTCCAGGTCTCCTGGGGCTAATCTTCTGGAATGTTCCCTGAAGGGCCAGTCCTCTTTTACTATTATTCAGTGTTCTGCACTTTTTGCACAGCCCACATCTATTTCACTAGTAGAAAAACAATTTTTCTTTTTCATTAGTATCTCTTTAACTTTGGTTAGCCAGTCAGGGGGCAAGAGACCACCTCATATCTCAATATTTTACAGCTTCAACTCGTTGGCTCTGCTCTCATTCCTTGTCAACACAGAAACAGGTAAGGGAGTTGCAGCATAAACATTTCCCAAATGCACTTGTGAATACAGGACAATGGGAGTACTTCCTTTATTTTTCAACCCCACAGGCAAAGAGTCATAAGGATGCTTTAATCTGCCTGCAGGCCAAACTTCTGGGACTAGTTCCAGCCCCGGTAGCAAGTCACTTTCTGGATCTGTTTCCATCATGAGATGAGAGGAAACTGTCCACACATCCTCACTTTGGCTCTCAAGCAGGTGACCTGACCAGGATGAATTATATGCTCTTTTCCAGACAGGGTCCACACACAACCAATTTCATTTTTCTTAATATCCTTCTCCCTTTGAAGGGCACAAAAAACTCATCTCAGGAGAGGATGTAGTGTTGGGTGTTCCTGGGTCAACTGAGGCATTAGCATTCTTCTGACAAGGTCAGTATTTGTCCCCACTAAAATAGATGCTGAATCCTTTCCTTTTGGCCTGGGGCACACAACAGCAAGTGTTTCAAAAACTTCTGTTGACCCAACAACTGAAGTGGAAAATTCTAACTTGAGTGAGACATAACCATCATAAGGGAACTTCGTGTCACTTAGCCCCCAGATCTCCAAATCTTCTAACTTTTCAAGTGCAAATGCTTTAAGTATTTTTGGTAGATGAGTCTGTACAAATTGGTGATTTGTGCACCAGTATCCAACAGTGCTTTACTATACACTCCTTCTATTTTTACTGACAGGACAGGGGATGGTCCCAGTAGGCCCTAGGGTAGTTTCTGTTTCTGGTGTTCTTCAGCTGTACGGCAGTCAGCATGTGGTTGAGGTACCACCAGTTGATCTCACCATTCACTCTTTTCAAGTTCTCTGCATTAGGACACAGTCACTTTATATGCCCTGTGTCTCCACAGTGAAAACAAAATTCAGTAGGAACTCTGAGCATTAGCTGATTTGGTTCTTCCCTGAGTCCTTTCATGGAGGTTCTAGCTGATGTATTCCTCCCTTCAGCTAACGTTACCATGGCTTTCTGCAATTCTGCAACTGTCTTGGTGACTTGAGCTATGGCGTCAGTCAGGGAAGACACCTGCATCTGCAACTGTGACACCTCTACATTGCGGATACTCTGGGCCATGACTCCTGTTTGAGTAGTGAGCATGGCTATAGGCTCCTGCTGGTGTTCACTCACTGTTTTAGTTGCTATTGAACACTGAGATTTGGCTTCCAACAGGGCTTCCTCTTCCCTCACCTCTTTTACCAACTGAGAATAAGTTAGAGCCTCTTCCCTATTTCTCACCCTCATTTTCCACACAATGAGGTCCATAGCTTGAGCTCCCTGTAAAATTTGTCCGATCCGTACTTGGTCAGCTACTTTCGGTTCCACCCCCTTCTTTAGGATGATCTGGTAGAGCATTTTAACTAATCTCTTAATGTAATCAAATAGTTTCTCACCAACGTCTTGGTATTATGTTCAAACTGATACAGTAGGTCAACAGCCCTCTCGGTCCTTCCAAACACATCCTGCAGTACCCCTAAATAGTCCTTGGCCGTGCAATCTTGTTTACCCATCCATAGGTTGTGTATGTTATCCACAGCTAATCCCATTAGACTTTCAGCTACCCGCTGCTTCTTCTGAGATTCTGGGATATCCCACTTCTCTAGGGCTCGTGAGGCCTGATCCATCCAGGATTCAAAATCTTCCTCTCCCTTAGGTGCAGGTTGTTTGCCAGAAAAGAAATGCAATTTGTGGTAGCCAAACCCAATGAATGGCTGTGCAGGCTTTAAGCATTTTTCTACAATACTTCCAAAAGCATTCAAGACTTCAGGCCCTATAGTATTTATGGGCAGTGAAACTGCAGCTTCTGGGTTCATGTTTCTGCTGGATTTGCTTTCCACACGTACAGAGGAATAGGGTGGAGTCCAAGCCAGTACAGCAATCCGGGATGAGCCCGCACAGATGTAGCTGAAGAGATATGGGTTCCTTCCTACCTGACTCTGGTGACACCCCTATAGGCCCAACACACTAAGGTGGCAAGAGGGGCAGATTTTATTCTAGGTGAGACATCTAGTTTAAAAAGGCAATAGGACAACCATAAACAAATTATTTCAACAGTGCACCATTTAGCAATAAAGCAAGGTGAGAATATGCATGCAATGAAAACATACATTCACCCTCTTCCCCAGAACTCAACAGAAGAAATTCCTGACATTCAAAATGCACAAAGAAGGTAATATCAATGAGCATTAAAGCTTTATAATGCAGCAATACAAACACGGGAAAAAATGCAAAGCCATTAAGCAATAAAAGAGTCATAATACAACAATACAGATATGAGAAAATGCAATGTCATTGAGCAGCAAAATTCTTGAAGACAGCAGTACTAACACGAGCAAAATGCAATGTCATTGAACAATGAGGATTTATTAATGCAACAATACAAATATGAGAAAATGCAATGTCATTGAGCAGTAAAGATTCTTTAAGGCAGCACCATGGGAAAATGTATTATCATTGAACAATAAAGATTTACAGTGCCACAATACAAATATGACAGAATGCAATGTCATTCAGCAGTACTAACACCCTCTACCCCTTGATAACTTCTAAACAGACCATAATAATATATTGTACCCTGTTCACTGGCCAGTGACTATTTACAGTCTTGCTGCTGGCATGATGGGGCCCAAGTAGGGTGGGTGTCTGCTGCTCCAACCACACCAAGACCACTAGAAAACACAGTGGTATTGTGCCAAGAGCTCTGTCTCACAGCTCCAAGCTCCAAGTTCAGTTCTGACTTCCATTCGTTGCCTGTATGCAGTTTTAAACAGCCTCACCATGTTTGTGTGGTTTTCTTCCAATTTTCACCCAAAAAACATATTGGTCGAATGGCTACACATATATGTTTTATTCAATTTTTCCCTTGTAGCCTGGTTCATGGCTAAAAAGGATAAAAGGCTCAGAGAAGGGCTAATTTACTGTCCCTGCTAACAAATAAATATAAGAGCTGGTTTTAAGGTAAGTTGTTTAATATTAGAGAAAAATAAAAATATGTTTTTCCAAACTAAAGGTTGTTGCTCCTGTGAGAGACATTTTAGTACTGTCACTGAATTGGGCCATATGGTAACTTTGGGTAGTTTAGTGTGTATAGTAAATAGGCTATAAGTATATTGGTTTGGTTGCTTGTTTATATATATTTTTTTAAACAGCCAGCATCTCATTGTACAACCTTGGCTGGTCTGAATTTCAGACTAATGGTAAACAGTCACTGTTCTGTATTTGATGCAGATGGTTCATTCATTTGAACTACAATAATTTGTGTAGTCAAAATGAATGGGAATTGTACAATGTTACTTCCACACCTGCATCTAACACATTTTATTGTATTATATTGCCACTTACTAAGATGAAATGCTACAGAAAGACAAAATCATGTTCCAATGAAACTGTTGATACTATAGGACTGACAATATCCAAGACATTATTAATACTAACATGTCTGCAACTTTACAAAAAGACTAGGATTATTATGCAAGTATATTAAAATAAAAGATTTGGAAGTTATTTAGTAAAAAAGCAAAGCTACAGATCACATTTAATGTACAGGTCTAGAAAATATGGGGACCAGGATACAGAACAAAATAACATTAAGATGGGGAGCAGGATACAGAACAAAATAACATTAAGATGGGGAGCAGGATACAGAACAAAATAACATTAAGATGGGGAGCAGGATACAGAACAAAATAACACTAAGATGGGGAGCAGGATACAGAACAAAATAACATTAAGATGGGTGATTCATTCTATGCTTCTATACTTCTAAAGAGTATGTATTTTTCTTTCTTCAGGCAGAATATTATTTACACACACACACACACACACACACACACACACACACACACACACACACACACACACACACACATTTTGCAGCTTGATTTCACTTAAATATGATTGAAAGTTACTTGCACTCATTAGCTAAGGTGTAATAATTCAATCATTTCTAGCATTCATAATATTTTAACAGCTTTCAGCAGAACCTTCCTCTTTTTTTCTTGTGACTACGAAAACTGCTGAGTGGCAGTCACCATGTTGGCCTTGTTGCTTAGATATTAATACAGTGTGCTGATGCTACTATAACCCAAGAGCTTTCACATGAATGCCTGCTGATACACTGGTAATAACTGGTCGGGGAAAAAAAGAAAACTGAATTAGTTCTAGTACTTTCCTTTTTCTATTATGTATTACAAAAAAGAAAACTAGTTTTGTGAATGCTTGGGGGGAGATGCTGATGATGTGTATGATATTGTGAAGAGAGTTAGCTGTGTCCAGCAGTGATTTAGGGTACAGCTGCCTACGTTAATTGTTAGTTATTTTAATGCTAAAAAATAAACAGTGCTATGGATCTGTCAATGCAGTGCAAGTACGAAACAGATTTCTTGCATGTAATGCAACTTTTCACATCTGAAGAACTCACCCCAGTTTATATAATACCAGCATTTAGGCATCACTTTTTTTTTTCAAAGCTGTGTTATTTCTGTTTGTCTGTGGAATTTTGTTCTTGTTGTTCTTATAATTCAAAGTTTAATTTACTTTGGCTTTCTAAAACCATTATCTGAGCAATGCATGTTTGTAGTGCTTGGGCCTTTTCACTGCTATGTGGTCATTGGCTCTCCTTCCACTACAGAAGGACTTGGGCATATTCTGAGCTCTGAGACAATAGTATTGACAATATGTTTCAGCACTTGTGCACCTTCTGAGCCCTTCTCCCATGATGTTGGCCTAAGATATATGGTACTTACGTATTATCACAACCACATTTTGAGCGGCAATATTAACGATTGTGAAATATGTTTGCTTGATCAGTTTGAAGTTAAATAAGCTTGAAATGCTGCAAAGCCACAGATCAATTACCTCTATCAGTGGTCCACAGTAGGTTGCATGGCAGAAGTGTGCTGGATTGCAAAGTGTTTTTAAATTGGTACTACCAGCCTGCAGCTGTGCACTTTTCATACAGCTCAAGATCCGTGGTCCAGTCTAACCAGTTAAACCCTACAGTGACATACAACTACTTCATTTCACTAATTAAAGGCTTGCAGGTGATGCAGAACAGCTAAGGTCTTGAAATCCCATAAACTATTTTCGAGTCTGTAACTTAATGAAAATATTTCATTAGAATCCGCAAAGAAGTGTTCATTTCTCACAAGCTGTCATATAAGCCCTGGTTGCATACAGAAAGGTTTCGAGAAATGCTACTTCGGTCTACCTACCTTTTTCCAGTTGCTACTCTATAAAGGTGAAATGATCTCCACAAAATGGAAAATAACCAAAACGCCAAGCTTCTTAAATTTCACTTTCAGACATGTTTGTATTTTTGCTGGGCAATGAAATAGTTGCGGCAGTGGAATTCCTCAACAAGTGACAGCGAAATTACACGATCCCATCTATGAAAAAAAGTCCGCAACCACACAAAGTTAAGGATTTATAGACATGAACAGAAGCATGTTTCCCCAAAAATAGTAAAATATTAAGGGCCAACATTTCTGCATACATTAATGATCATATGTCATGATCATTAAGCAACCGCTATTGCCATTACATGTGGTTGCAATAATACGTAAGTACCAGACATATATATACTTTGAAGTTGTTTCAGATGTGTGAAGTCATGGGGCCTGTACTAGTGGTGAAACATCAGAGATCCCTGCGCAGCTCTGGAACTTTGAGACTGCCCACTTAGTGTACTATGTAGAGATCAAAGGACTTCAGTCATTTCATGATTTAGGGTCCCTGAGGTTCCTCCACATTGTGTACTGGGTAGAGGTCTAAAGCACGAGTCTTTTCAGAGGTTTGAGTCCCTGAGACAGAACAAAATTGTGCACTGCACAGCAGTCTCAAGCCTTGAGTAATTTCAGAGAGTAGGGTCTCTGAGGTGGTTGAGTTATTTCAGAGGTTAGGGCTCTGATACAGGCTGACATTGTGAACTGTGTACAAGTCAAAAGCCTAGAGTCAGTTCAGAGGTTTGGATTCCTAAGGAAGACCCATCCTTTGCATTGTATAGAGGTGTATGCCTTGAGTCTTTTCACAAGTCAGTATCCCTGAGGCAGATCAGCATTATACACTGAGTAAATATCTAAGCCCTGGGTCAGTCCAAAAGTTAGGGTCCCTGAGACAGTCCTACACTGTGCTCTACACAAAAGCCTAAAGCTGTGACCCATTTCAGATGTTAAGGCCCTAAGAGAGGCCCACAATGTGTACTGTGTGCAGGTCTAAAGCCTTGAGTCATTTCAGAGGTTAGGGTCTGCAAGGCAGGCACAGCAGTGCAGGCTGCAGATGGATTAGTCCCCCAAATGTCATTAATCTAACTCTTTATTCTGGGTTATGAAACTGAACCATATTATAGGGAACAGTTAGCAGAGAAAGGATACAGACAGCATATAGTATTTCCTGTTTCAGATCTGTAATATCAATACAAGCATTAGCAGAAATGCACAAGTGGAGCAAGGTCTTGACTAAAATACACTGTAATATATGAGTGCCTGCTTCATCCTAATCCATGACAAACCTAAGGGGATGATAGAAAACAATGAACAGAGCCCCCAGCTCAAATCTGTTTAGCTACCCACTGCCGTATTCTATATAACAGCACTCACAGGAATGGAATGAGGCAAAAGGCATTTGCTATGGACGGGAGGATGGCCATTTTTTTTAAGTTTACTGTAGTATTTCATTTAGTTATTTATTTATTTATTTATTTGCATTTGTTTACTGGGAAGGTCCACTGGGTCTACCTTAGCCCATTTTCAGTGGAGGATCAGGGAGAAAAAAAGTGCATAAAATAGAAGATACAAAATTGTAAATATAAGTTAACAGCTAAGCAAAGATATTTTGACAGTGATAAGTTGCATTATTTACAATATCATGTGGTGAGATTAGGTTGAATACATAGGGCAGAAGTAAACATAAGTTGAATGTAGTTAATGTATGAACATTGAAAAATGCTAGATACAGACAACTAGAGTAATTAAATTAAGTACAGTATATTGTATGAAATGTTACTGCGGTGGTGGTGCTGCGGTAGCGTTGTCGCCTCACAGTTAGACGTTGCCCGTTCGATTCTCAGTTAGAGCATCTTCTGTGTGGCGACATATGTGAATGGGCATTCCTTCATTGAAGGTTGTGCGTTAGGCCCGGCAAGCCAGCACGTAAAACTCTACTGCCAATCATTAGTGGACCGGAGTTCCGCTGTGGCGACCCCTAACCAGGAAAAGCCGAAAGACATAAATATTGTATGAAATGTTAAGAGAATACAAAGGTGAGATATCACAGTTAATAATAGTAAAACAGGATGTAAGAAACACAGCTTCTGGTAGCAAAGTAAGGATATTAAACTTGTGAAGGAAGGATTAGAAGGAGAGCCTGTAATTATGTTACCACAAAGTAAAAAAAAAATATTAGGGTGTCTGTAATGCAGAAAGGATTCAATGAGGTTTATAGTTAGGAGGATCTCTGAGAATTTATAGTAGTAATGCATTACAGAATCAGGTTTTGTCAGATGTGTTATTGGAACATGTGCAGTGTCAACAAATGCAAAGGTGTTGTCATAGAGACTTTTTGAAGGAAGATGCATTACTGATAGTTCTTATTGGAAGTGGGAGAGAGTTCCGTTGTTTGGTGATGGAAAAAGAGTGGAGCATTTGGCCTGCCGACAGATTTGATCTTTCAACTTTCAAGTGGGATTGATTCTCTGATCTGAGAAGCCTATTTGGGTGATACTGAATGAGTATAGAGGTAGGGGTTGGACAATCAATTGGTTTGAAAATAATTTTGTGTGCTGCAGTTAGTTGTAGGTATGTGAGGTAATTTGGGAATTCAAGCTAGTTTAGAGACTGTAGGGAGATGCAGTGATGGAGGCTGTAACAGGCTGCATGTCCCCTAGATGATAAAAGGCAGAGCTATAGAGGCCTATAAGCCTGACAAAGTCTCCATGTCACAGGAGCAAATAAATACTATTAGTGATAGCTGGAGATTTGTATTTGTAAAAGAAATGAGCTATTTCAAACAATTTACAGCACTGAGTAGATTACAGGGACTGATTTTAGTTGTGTGTGTTTCTACCACTCATCTCACTTCTGTATAACCCTGCACAGAGGTACAAGTTCAGACCAGACTCAGAAGCAATATAAACTTCCATTATAACCTCATTTGCTCAGATTCTAGTGCTAGACAAGAACTGCTTTATCCATGTGTCCACTACCCATTATATGTATTAAACTGTAAGCCAGTCTCACTAGAAATGGTTTATATATGCACTGCTCTGCATCATTGTGACATCACCATTTCTTGTGGCTTCACTTTTATCTTGTTGTGATGGGTGTCATGGGAGCTATGAAGTGCCAATGGATGTGGTTCAGTTGACAAACAAAAAGCAATAAAAAGCATACATTAAGTAATACAGCAGTAAAAGTAAAAATATTTAAAATACACATTACTTACTGCTCATTCTTTCTTCTTCCATTTCCCAGACAGTAAATCGTATCATTTCTTAGTGTTAAGAGATGTGAGAGCTAGATCTGCCACAGCCATATTAAGGACACAATATTGTCATGCATGAGAAAGGAGAGTACTGAGAAAAATGCTAGAAATTCAGAAGAGGGTCCAATAACAGCTCTATTTCAAACAGTAATTAAAAACATGGTACAGTGGCATCCAGGAATGAACAGTTTGCCACCAACTTACGAAGAGTGCTACTAGCCCTCAAAGGCAACACTGTCACAGGATAAGATCTCTGCCTTGCTGCTTCAGCATCCAGGTTTAATCAGGAGCTTGTTTCACACTGTGTGTGGAGTTCACATGTCCTTGTGAATAAATAAAAAGACAGAGAGACAGATAGATAGACTGCCACAGATATATGTATGGGTGCCCCTTCATAAATATATGCAGACATATGCAGATGTTCGACAGCTGTACAAGATTGACAATCCCTGTGTTAGGGGGATATGGCTTTTTCCAGGGATAGTGTAATCTCAACGTATATATATATATATATATATATATATATATATATATATATATATATATTAAATGAGCAGGTGGTGTGGGGGTTGTACGGGGGCTTGTTTCCCTGCAAAAGGCACTTTACTTTGCCTTGTGTATATAGAAGGTTAGCCACAGTGCATGCACTGCACTATGTCGACATAAAGAATGTCAAAATTTCCATGGATCTTGTGACAGTCCCTACTCTGGGCAGTAATCAAGGAATCTCAATCCTTACCACAGATGACACGGGTGAGGGATGGCAACTAGGAACTAAAATGGATGCACGTAGTATTTTCAGATGCAGCTCTCTGCACCAAGCACAATTTCCCTTGAGAGCACACAGGGAACCCACTCCAGACCTGGGGCTGGACACTCTCTCTCACTCTCTTCAGGACCCCAAACAAGATTCCACACTGACCACTTTGGAGCTCTGTGTCCCTGTTCCAAATAGCTGACACACACAGTTGAATATTTGATCTTCTCTCTCACACACACACACACACACACACACACACACACACACACACACACACACTTGGATATTTGATTTTCACACACACACACACACACACACACACACACACACACACACACACACACACACACACACACACACCTGGGACAGGCTGCCCAGACTATAAGGTAATTACACTGCCACCAGTCAGCTACACTAAGGCTCTTACAAGGGTACCCAATTATACTGAGTAAAATTAATACTAATACAAATGGTACAGTTTGACCAATGCAGCAAGGCTTTCAGGACACAGTGTCAGTAAAATAAGCATAAGTACTCTTAAGATGTTAAAAGTATTATCTAAAAGACCAGCCACAATGAAAAGTTTAAATATATTTAATAATAAATAATAAAATAGAAAACATGATAACACTGAATATCTAGTTACAATAAACACCAGAGTTTCAGCCACAGGAAATATTAAAAATAACACAGATATATGGATTAACACAGATGCAGAAAAACAATATTTAACTAATCTTACTATATTTTCCTTACTGACTAAAGAATTACTGTTTTCCAGTTAAGTTACTTACTACAGCATGGCAAGATGATGAGTGTTGAGTTGCTTACTACAGCAAGGCAAGATGAGATGTGTGGATGTGTGAGGTATCTGTGAGAGATCTTTCTTGTCAGGTTCCAGAAGATAAAGTGCTGCTGTGAGAGTTCTGTCATATCTCTCACTAATATTTAAAGAATCATTTCAGTGCTGGTTATAGAATGACATCACATCTGGTCACTTGACTGTAGTTGCAGTATCTAAAAGCTATAAAACAATTTCAGAAACTTCCACCCTTCCACAGTAGCAATTAGTTAACCCCCCCCCAAAAAAAAATACAGTAAGTTTCCTAGTCCTGGTTTTCCCAGACATTTTTGTCTCTAGCTGCATTCACACCTGTAAGATAGAATCTTTATGGCCTAAACCAACCCATTTCATTTTCAACCTATTTTTTTAAATTTAGCTGGACTGAGATTAACCTTTTCCCCTTCTAGAATTCTCTGTTAAAACATATACATATAATCAGTTATAATAATAATGTCTGACATACATGTATATCTCTTTTCTGTCCAGCAGGACCCATTGTTGATACATTTTTAACACAAGCCATTTTACAAATACATTTAGCACAAGCATTTGTGCAAACCAGTGTGATAGTCAAATGATATAAAATTCTTTACAAAACTCCAGCTAGCTATGCTGTCAGATGTTACACTTGCACTGCCTTACTCTCCCTGGCACAGATGGCACTACCGCACATCATCACACAGATCTATTATTAGTACTAGAGCCATATATATATATATATATATATATATATATATATATATATATATATATATATATGTGTGTGTGTGTGTGTGTGTGTGTGTGTGTGTGTGTGTGTGTGTGTGTATAAAATTGAGGCATTTGGTTTCGTTAATAGCTATATTCATCTATGGCTTAAAACATATTACAACCCATCAACCTCATTGTTTGTCAAATTGTGCTATAGTTGACTACAATGTGTCAACTACAGCTTACTTTTTATGGGTATGTTTAGCAGAACCCCCATTAAGATATGTTTTGTATTAGGAATGTGGTTGTGCTGTTTGTCTATGTCTTTGTTTGCATGGATTTTAAGCTGTGTGCATGAATTTGTGCACCTTTGTATCTGTGTGCGGGACTGATTGAATTGGTAGTCATAATAGGTTTGTGTTTGCATTTGCCTCATGGTAGGGTTGTTTTTTGTTGTTACTTGTAGGACATGTACTTTGGATAGTGTCTGTGTTTCTGTGATGTGTATTTTTACTGTTGTATGATGTAAAAAGAATGGATGCTTAGTGTTATTTTATTTAATGTATGCAGTTTCAAAGTAGTATATTCCTGATTATTTGTAATCATTTGCTGAACACTTTGTTAAATGTTCATATTGTCACAAAAGTTTACTGCTGACAATTTAAACTGAATGTTCCATTTGTTGACATTATGAGATGTTGAACATCAGCTAGTCAGATGCTTCTGTGCTGTTTGAGATTTTGCTTGCATGCAGGTAATTGGAATTGTATAGGTTAAGGTTAGGACAAGCATGGTGACAGACTGGTAATGTGTATATGCTTTTGAGTGTTTATGTAAGTGTTTATTTATTACGGTTAGAGTAAGGGCTAGGTTAGGTGCATACCTCTCTCAACTGTACAGATTTTTGCAGAATGTCCAGATTTTTGCCACATATTTTTGGTCTGCGCCTCATAATATTTGTGGTTTTCTGGTAAATCACTGAAGATTGAAGTCATTAAATAATAATAAATACTGACAGATATTTAAGTTTTAGACTTTATATCCTTCAGAAAATGCATAATTATGCAAAACCTGTTATTCTAGCAACTTTCTAGGTTTATATTAGCAATATTTAAACTCTGTCCCTATTTTTGGGCCTTTGTCCCCCCATTCTTTCTGGCTTTGTCCAGATTTCTTGCACTAAGAGGTTATGAGGCATGGTTAGGTGATAGTTGTAGTGTTGTGCATGTGTGGTGTTTGTGCATATGAATGTCTCTGCCTCTCATCTGTAGTGGAAATGCTAGGGAAAGGGTTCTAACAAGGTAATCTGTAAGGTTGGGGTTAGGTGTTTCAACAGGGTTAGGGATACAACACATGGGAGGTGGTATGGAGGATATGAAGCCATCTGCCATTGTTACAGCACTTCAGGATAGGTTGTTTAGGCAGTAATATATGATCAGTGGTTTTGCTGATGACCTAGTTGATTATTCCCACATCTTATGCCTACTACTCTCAGGGGCAGATTCATCTGAATCAAAGATATAAATAGGGTGGAGTGAAAGGGGCAGCTGCCTGGAGCACAAGCTGGTAAGGAGTATGATCACAGGTGTCAGCGGTGGTGGAATGCAGTACAGGGAACAGATAAATGACAATGCTGCATTTTCAAGGTTGAAGCATTACTAAACTTTATTACTACATACGTGTTAAAAACTGAAAGAAAGAGAGAAAAGTGAATGTGTATGGCGGGATCGACAGCAGTACAAGAAAATAATGTTATAAGATTCAAATGAACGCGTTGTCATAAGAGCAGTATACATATGCCATCCCCAAAACAAATACGTTTCATAACTTATTTGGTGTATAAGATAGTGTGATGATATCTAGTGCTCAGTCATGGGTAAGGAAAGATTTACCATTGATACCATCAAGAGGGCAAATTCTATTTGTGGAAATGTTGCCAGGAGTTGGTAGAGCCTGTCTCACTGATCTTCTGGTGGTCACCACTAGGATTAGACACTGATTTATTTTACGAAAGAAATTTCTTACGTTGTTTAAAATTCTGATGTATAATGGACCCCTTTTATACAGACAGTAACTAAAAGTAAGCAGCAGAGACATCTTAGTTACATACTGTGTATCCTCCCATTATTTGCATACTCATCCATCTTCTGCATATTAAATCAACAAAAGGTCAGAGCAATCAATGTCCCTGTACCTTACAATACATTTTGCCATTAGTATATAATATTGATCATGCAAAACAGTTGATATCTTGTTTTTATTATTGTTACGTATTTTAGTGTTGCTTTTAAAGAACTTGATGGTTATATTCACAGTGTAAGTGACTTTGTCTTGTGTAAAGCTTATCTGCAAGGTAGGCTTATACCCGAGTAAATCACTTACACAGAGAACATGTCTTTTGGAATCAGGTAGGTTTATGGTAGAGTCAATCACTTATACTCAGAGCAAGTCTTGGAATCAGGCCCATTGAAACATTGTTTATATGAAAAGTTGAAAGGATGTAAGACAAATGTTTGAGTATCACTTTTACAATGCACATTTTCAGAAACTCTAGCTCCTAAAAGAAACTGTACTTATGGACTAAATATTAAAGCTCTATTTCCTGCAGAGGCTGTACTCCTGCAAAATAAATACCTTAGTTCTAGACTACAGTCTTTGATATCAACGATCAATGTATCAGAAAATAAAATAAATGAGTTGTATTTTGTATTTCCTCAGAGTGAAGCAAAGGTTTTCTACAAAGTAATCATCCAATAGCTACAGCTTCCATGGCCACTTATCAACCAGTTGTCAGAAAACAAGTCAAAGGACTGAAATAAAGAGCAGTGACAGACAAAACCAGAAATAGTCTTGAAGGGGTGACAAGTAGGACAGTAATAGGAATACTGCCCTGTCTCAGCAGTGTAGATGGCACCAGTGTGGGGGGGGGGGGTAGCAATTAGTCCTGCCCCCACACAGTGCTTTATTCTTTGATTTTTGTCAGGATAGGCATTTGGTCTCCCACAACTATGGAAATGGTTACAGATTTTATGGAAAAAGAATAGTACAATGATAAAAAACATGAAAAGTTACGAGGAATGGTCAGACAGTCAGTGGAAAAGCATAGCAGGAATATAGGTGACATCATACCTCTCAAACTCTTAGTGTAAGAAATCTGGACAAAGCCCGACACAATGGGGGGGACAAAGGTCCAAAAATAGGGGCATATTTTAAATATTGTTCTTATAAACTTAGAAAATTGCTAGAGTAACAGGGTTTGTTTTAACATACATTTTTGAAGGATTTGAAGTCTGAAACTCAAATGTATGTCATTACATAGTGACTTCAATCCTCAGATTATCCCAGTGATTTGCCAGAAAAAACACAAATTTTATGAGGAACACACTATAAATACGACCCAAAACTCTGGACATTCTGCTGAAATCTGGACAGTTGAATGGTATGGGTGCCATTGACTCAGAAGGGTCAAAAGTGAGCTGCCTAATTGGAAACTGTAATGCTAACTGCGTGATACAACTCTGTTATAAAGGGGATATCTGGCAGTCATTCAGGTACCTCATCACTAATTTGTGAAATTAGAAGGGTATGTGCTTTATACCAAGCTTTTAATATAGGTGACATCATACCTCTCAAACTCTTAGTGTAAGAAATCTGGACAAAGCCCGACACAATGGGGGGACAAAGGTCCAAAAATAGGGGCATATTTTAAATATTGTTCTTATAAACTTAGAAAATTGCTAGAGTAACAGGGTTTGTTTTAACATACATTTTTGAAGGATTTGAAGTCTGAAACTCAAATGTATGTCATTACATAGTGACTTCAATCCTCAGATTATCCCAGTGATTTGCCAGAAAAAAACACAAATTTTATGAGGAACACACTATAAATACGACCCAAAACTCTGGACATTCTGCTGAAATCTGGACAGTTGAATGGTATGGGTGCTATTGACTCAGAAGGGTCAAAAGTGAGCTGCCTAACTGGAAACTGTAATGCTAACTGCGTGATACAACTCTGTTATAAAGAGGATATCTAGCAGTCATTCAGGTACCTCATCACTAATTTGTGAAATTAGAAGGGTATGTGCTTTATACCAAGATTTTAAAACACCTAAAATTGTGTAGTGGTCATTTGAAGACATCTTTAACTGTTAATTCAGGCACAGTCAAGTACTTAACTACATCTACTGGCTCAGAGTGTATATTGTATAAATGGTAGTGCCTTTGTTTCTGACAGGCTAAAGGTAAATCACTTCACCTGTACTTATTACAGTTGAAATTATTCTGAAACTCTGTTTATATTCATGGACCGAGGTGGAAAGAGTGGAAAAGAACACTGCTGCTGGCATACTGAATTCATGTACTGTTTCCACACAGAGGTCATGAAGATGAAGAGTAACAAAAAACCTAAAAGTGAGACATAAATTCCCCTCAACACTATGAGAACAGAGTTCAAAAATCTGTTTTATTTATTCACTGAATGTGTTCAATGAAGAACTTACACTGAACCATTTCATAACTTAATTAGCAATCCCAATGCCAACAAGGCTGACTAAAAATAATATGGTTAACTTCAAAAGCTTTGATATGACAAAAGAAAATCTCTTTTGAAAGATGTGTTTTGAACATTTACACAAGTATATGTTCTGAGACTGAGATATTAGTGCCGGTCATGTAATAGCCTTGACCTTTTATAAAATCCTAGTGGGTCAGAGTATAAATGCCATACTGCACAACTCTCAGTGAGATTGCTATAAACTACTACTACCGGAGTTTTATTAATCAGTTTTAGACAGAAATAGTCCTGTCTCTGATGGACAGATTATAATTACCACAATTCTGCAATCCTTTCAGCACTTGACAATGACTTCTCCATATGTTAAGTATTTCATATGAAAGTTAAATAGTATTGTTGTCTTCAACCTGGGTAAATCTGGGTCAGTGTTATAAGACCCAACAAGTTTAACTTTCACAAGTATTTGGAGAACATTATACAACAATGTACTTGGTTTTCAAGCTCCACTTGGTGCAACAGTGTTCCTCTGCGCTCTTTCTGCTTGTCAGACTTCTCTGCATTATTTTGTCTATCTCTCTTTCTCTCTCCAAAAAGAGGAAGTGATTTTTGTTATATCATTTTAATATTAACCAAAACCCATATTATTCTTCAATAAATGGAAGTCTTACTCTAGTGGCTACAACCTCCTGACATATCTTAATTTCAGTATATATCTGTACTAAGAAAACACACATCAGTAGGCATGGTAATTAAACTGACCAGTGCTTTGAAATTAATGTAATTATATACAAATACCACTCGCGCCATTGTCAGGTCGAAGTGACATCTGATATTTAGTTTTTGAAATACCACTAAGAACATACTCCCACCATTATAGTATACATGTATGGGACGTGGCAAACTGTATTTCACATTTTCATGTTATCTGCTGTAGTAAGTAGCTGGTAAATGTGAGTATTGCTGTCAAACAGAACAGCTCCCTCCTATGGTCTGCTTTTCCAAGCACTAAGGATCAACAGATATGTGATGGTTCCATTTATTTGTATATTTCTTTTTGTTAGTTTATATTTTTGTTTTGTTTGTTTGTTAATATTTTTATTTCTACAGGGTAGTGAATTGGCATGCTATGGACCTTTTTTTGGCCACAATATATTTGCTCAGTACAAGGATAATTAGTGATATAACAATGATAATTAAAATGAAAAGACTTCTGATTTGAAAGGCCATGCTAGGACAATCAGCTGATTTATTCTCCTATATGTTTGCATGATATACAAGTCTTCCTGGCATTTACAGAAACAAACAAAAAAATATCTGGTTACTATACTTCTAAGCAAAGCTGTGAAACAAATAAGAAGCAAGTATTTGTTTATGTAGTTGCCTTCTTGTAATAATTCCACATTGATAATATGACACCAGTCATCTTATATGGTACCATGCAATTGACCTAGTCCAATAGTAAGCCTAGGTTTTAATAGTGTTTTATATGTCAGCATCACATATGGGAAGAGAAGTAGGTCAGGCCACCAAAGGACTTGTTCTTTGCTCCCAGAAAAAGATTATAAGTGTAAGACAATATATTAAAGACCTAGGGCAGTGACAGTTCATATCCTAGGTATACCTATACCCCTATGCTTACTGGGTATAGGTAAATACTGCAGAGCAGGTACTGTACTATATATATACAGTCTTAGTTATATGCATGGTATTCGAGTGAAAGTTAACACCGCTGACTGGATAGGGAAGAAACATACAAAAATAATTAGATGTGTTCACCCATAACCCATAACCTCTATCTCTCAATGGGATTCCAAGGTAAAATGTTCTTTCTACCCCGCATTTATTGCTGTGTTGTTTCCCTCTGACTACATCTATGGGTATTGATTGATGCCAGCTCACCATCACCACTGACCATTACTGACTAGACATTGGTGGCCCCCTGATATTAATGTTGGTTCTGAATATTGCAGACTGCTGCTATGGCTCTCAAGAGAACAGTTCCCCTTTGCAGACTATTCATTTCTTACAGGCTATTAAGTAAGTGTTGTGTATTGGGCCTTTCAGTAGCTCAGTTGAAAAGAATGAACCTGAGCTTATGAAAAGAAAGAACCTGTGTTTGTGTAGTTCTTTTTTTATATAATTCAAATACTTGCTAGCTAAATCAGCATCATAGAGCCAAACAGTTTGGGCTTCCTCTGATAATATTTTCCAGTATGATGAACAGTATACAGAGCCCTGTACTGACCATGCACAGATGTGTCCTTGGCAGGACACTTCCTTAATAATATGTTTGAGATGCCAAAGCAAAAAAAAAAAAAAAAAAAAAACACACACAAAAAAAGTGATACAAAAGTGGTATATACATGTGAGAATGAGCATATGTGTATCTGTATGTGACTGGATAGTTAGACAAATAGATAATGTTCATAGGTTCATAGTTTAGTACTAAGCTAACTGCCCTTGTGAGCCATTTTAAGCCTAGCCAGTTATCCCTTGTGACACTCAAACCCTGCACCTGGTGTTTGTAAGGCAAAGTCCTTAGCCATTAAGTCACCCTCCCTAACCCCAACAGTTTGGGCTTCCTCTGATAATGTAAACAAGGTTACAGTTAAAAATGTTGAAAGCACATTTGGATGAAAAATGTTTTTGGTGGTAAAGAACACTGAATACTTAAAATGTCAAAAGCTCATTTAACCGAATGCTTAAAATGTTGAAAGCTCATTTTTTATAGTGTTTGTTGATAGGATTATGAAACTGAATGTTTGACTGAAAACTTTATATTGGGAGATTTGTGTCCAAGAGTTCATAGATATTTAGGGGAATAGTTTTACTGTTTTGCATGTTGGGTGTCGAGTGTATATTCTGTGTCCTTTTGTCTCGTGTAGTAGTACTGTTCATAGGATCATAGGAAGTTACTAGGCTATTGGCCCTGAGGCCCTTACAAGCCTAGCCAAGAATTTAGCCCATGTTCCTACAAGCCAGCACCCGATGCCCCTGTCCAGCAGGGACACAGGTGGAATACCAGGGGTGTATTTTCTGTTCCCCATACAGTTATCCAGGTTGCACTTAAAAACAGTTAATGAGGTATTCTGCTTGGTGTGGAGAGGGAGTCTGTTCCACAGAGGGGGGAGTCTATGGGACACACATTTGTCCCACCAATAAGTTCTATTGATGTCACAGACCAGGGTGAGGTCACACGTGCAGGTTACTCAAGTGGAGCTTGACTTGCAGATATGCAGTATTCCCATCAAGGCGGGGTCTGAGATTGCTTTGTATGCCAGACAGAGGTCACCTCTGAGGAGTCTGTGTGAGACTGAGTTGACAGACAAGGCTTTTAGCCTATCTGTGTAGGGTAGATATTTGAGGCCCTGGATTCTCCTGGTGAGGAACCTCTGTGGTCTCTCCAGGTGCTGCATGTGCTTTGTAAGGTACATGAAGAAGGGGCATTGTACTCCATAATAGGCCTTATAAGGGAAGAATACAGCGATGTTATGACCTCCTTGTCTCTGGATGAGATACCCTTACTAATGAGGTGGGCCATGTAGAAAGCTTTCCGTACAATGGAAGCATCATGGTGGTCAAAAGTCAGGTTGCTATCAACCTGGGTGCCCAAGTCCCTCACAACTGATTGCCTGCTTAGGACCTTGTTATTAATCTGATAATTTGTGGAGACATCACTCTCCAAAAGAGGATGATGATGCATTTTTTGGCACTCAGTTTGATGCCATGTTTTTTGCATCAGTTATTTCTTTGGGTGAGACCCTCTTGGAGGATGCCCACATCACTAGGGGAATTGATGACAGCACCTAGCTTGCAGGTATCTGTAAACTTGGTCAGCCATGGCCCACTGGTTTTGGCCTGCACCTCAGAAAAGTATATACCAAACAACAGAGGCCCCAAGACTGATCCCTGGGTACACCACTCATTATGAATCTACTGCTTGAGGTGGCTTCCCCTATTTTGATTAGGTGGGTTCTGTCAGTGAGCCAGTTTGCTACCCATTTGGTACCATACAGATTGATGCCTAGTTGAGAGAGTTTATCTACTATACCCAAGTGGGGAACAGCATCAAAGGCTTTGGCCAGGTCAAGGTAATAGTTGTGCACTGTCTTCAGGCTAAAAAAACAATGTTGTATTCCTACAGGCAGAAAAACCAAAGTGCATTAAAAGTAAAAACAGCTTTAATGGTAAGCACTTTCACTGTTAACAACAGTTTCATTAGACATCTCCATCAAAGAAAGCCATCCATTTATATTCAAAATAACCAATCAACATCAAAAGACAATCAACTAATTAAAACATAAAACTCATTCTTAAAAGTGCCAGTACAAAAATACATTTCAACCATAATTTCAATGTATAAATACATATCTAAAAATATATACATATAAAAATCACATACAAAAAAACTCAAAAACTTTAATGTTTCAAGGGTTTCTGTTTTAAAAAATGTTTTAATGAAACCGTATCATTAATACCAGAGGGGTGATCTGCCCTAAAGTACAGAATCAATTTCTGTTCATGGGCCTCTATCTTATTCTTAATGTCACCTCCCCTTACAATCTCAGCAACAATCTCTAGTACAAAAAAACTTAAAATGATGTTGATCACTATTGGACCACACATGCTTAGCCAGAGCTTTTGTTTCTTTATTGTTCCTGATGTCTCTTAAATGCTCAAGCACCCGTTCTCTAAAGGAACAGTTAGTCTTCCCAGTATGATATGCACCACAGCATGTACAAAAGGCATAGTACACTATGTTCTTAGTAGTGCAATCGGCATAAAACTAAAAATCTACAACACACCTCTGTGTAGGATGTACAAAACTACTACAGACATGCACATATTTACACATACTGCATTTCCTACAAGGAAACATCCCTTTCCTTTGCGAAGCTACCATACATGGGGTCTCATCTCTCCTGTAGCAGAGCTGCCTTTTAATAGATAAATTATTTTTGAAAGCAAAACTCGGCCTTTCAGTAACAATCTCCCTTAACTCAGTAGTGATCAACAGAAACCCTTGAAATAGATAAATTATTTTTGAAAGCAAAACTTGGCCTTTCAGTAACAATCTCCCTTAACTCAATAGTGATCAACAGAAACCCTTGAAACATTAAAGTTTTTTGTATGTGTTTTTTATATTTATATATATTTTTATATATGTATTTATACATTGAAATTATGGTTGTAATGTGTTTTTGTACTGGCACTTTAAGAATGAGTTTTATGTCTTAATTAGTTGATTGTCTTTTGAAATTGATTGGTTGTTTTGAATATAAATGGATGACTTTCTTTGATGGAGATGTCTGATGAAGCTGTTGTTAACAGTGAAAGCACTTACAATTAAATTTGTTTTTTACTTTTAGTGCACTTTGGTTTTTCTGCCTACAGGAATACCACATTGTTTTTTAGTCTGTACATTTGTTTTACTTCAGTGGTGTTTCGTTTTGTGACCCTTGCATTTTTCGTTTTTTCCTTTCTGTGCACTGTCTTCCCCTCATCCATGGCTTTAGTGACTGTCTCAAAGAAATAGACCAAATTTAACAGGCATAACCTCCCCCTGATGAAACCGAACTGTGTGGGAACGAGTGTTTGGATGTTACAAATGTCCTTGTTAATGAGGTCCATAATAATCCTCTCCATGGCCTTGCAGATCAGGGTAGTTAGGCTGATGGGGCTATAATTTCTTGGATCGGTGGATGCTCTACCTTTGTGCAAAGGGATGACAGTGGCTGTCCTCCACTTGGCTCAGGCTTTGATTGAATAGGGTGCCTAATGATGCTACAAGTTCCTGCCTGAGTTTATGTAGGATGCAGCCTGGGATGTTATCTGGTCCCATGAAGGCTGTATTTTTTTGCCTTTTAGAGGGCGGTGATGACTTTTTCCCTATAGATAACATTGGGGGGGGGGACAGGTGCTGGGGATGTCCTGATTTACTAATGAGGGACAGAGGGGTGAAGTTCTCACTGAAGCTGTCTGCCAGCAGGTTGGCTATATCTATGGCATTTGTGTATGTGGTGTCCTTGACCACCAGTTCTGAGCAGATCTGTTAGGGAAAGGGTTTTTAGTAATATAATATAGATGGCTAGATATGGCATTTGATCTAGATTTTATACTTGGGGTGTACAGTATTGCATATTTTTAGCAGGATTGAGTTTTTCAATATTTTTTTATTTGATATTTTGAATGTTCAGTGTTTTGTGGTTTCAATAAAATGAAGCACTGATTGTTTTTTTCAATGAAATATACATTCAGTCAAATGAATCATAATTCTAAGCACTTTGGTGTGCTTGTGTGTAAAGTAAAACTGCTTATCATAAATGCTAGCAATAAAGGTTGGAGAAGTGTGTATATGCATATCAGTGGATGAGTGTAGTATGTTGTATCACACACTTTTGGCTGCATTAAATTACATTTTCTGTTTATTATGTTCATACAACGAGCAGTCTGATAAGCACATACTGACAGCAAACAGTGATGCCAAACACATTGTTATTCCACAGCTCCAGCATCAGCATATTCATTTTCATAAGTTTAGTTTCTGCACAGTAAAATTTGTAACCTACACTCTGTTTTAGTACCAATGCCTTATTTAAGACCCATTATACGTCTGCTGGCTTAATAATCAAAATAACTGTGGCTGCAGTTTTTAAGCAAAATGGATGAAGGTGTTTAAATAATGCATTATGAAGCCATAGATAATAATATCTAGGTCACCATCTAAGTTCAGTGTGTTAAACAACATGGATTCAGACTTTCAAAATGTGTTTCTGTGTATAAACATACCTGCACTTTATCTCACAGAGATATGAAGGAGTGTTTTCGTTAAGTGATTGAGTCCTAGTTTATTAGATCTTGTTTTTTTCAGTTCTTTTATCCCCTCCCATTTCTGAGCTCCCAGCTGACCATCAGCTGACCAGCTGCACCATTTTCCTTAGTGTCCCTGATATCTTCACCTGGGACTTAATCCAAACCAATGGTGTGTTGGGCAAGGGAAGTGGAGTGCAGCAGCCTATGAGATCATATATAGGTTCATAGATGATTACTAGGCTAATGACAACAGGAGGCCCTTTTAAGCCTACCCATGCTTTCCCAGGTAAGAATCAAATCCTCTACTTTCTGTCTGTCAGGTAAACCTCAGTCCCTAAGCCAATGAAAAAGAAGGGGAGGGTCAGAAAGTACCCAATGATGAAACATTAGCAAGAGTTATATCATGAGGGAGAGTGGGTAAAAAGTACCTGAAATAATCTAAAACTTACAAAGGGGATATTAAGCAATGGAAATTTCTTTATGATCAAGAGCCAAAGGATTGACAAAATTTAAAAAACATATGGACAGCAAATTGATGGTTGGAAGATTGAGGTGACCTCTTTGCAAACAAAACACCAGGGGGACAGAAAAAAAATGTGACACAGCTAGTTATGACCGGTTAATGACATTAGTGACACATGATTTACTATTTAAAAGGTATACATAGCATTTCTAGAAGTGTAAGAAGAGAAAACTAGCAGAAACAGGGAAATTCTGATAAAACAAACTCAGCAAAAGCAAAGTATGAGAAATGGGGAAACAGTTAAGTGCAAACAGAAAATGTCAACAGGAAACAATTTCCACTGTTTAATGGTGGGCACAAAAGCATGATCTCTGAAGTGTGGGTAATTATTAAATAGATAAACATAGATCCAAATTTGATGGATACTATAGAAACAGAAAAGATAATTATGAAGTGGTAGGGAAAGAGATGGGCAGAAAGAAAAAGGCGTGCAGGGCTGGGTCACAGGCTATAATAATTGATTGTCAGAAAGAGGAAGGGCAGGGGAAATTGGACAAAGGGAAAAAGTAGTAGTAGCATACCAAGTTAATAGGTAGTCAGTAGAAGATAAAAAGTCCCTCCAGGCCAGGGTTTACAGAAATTCCTTGGCATTTTCCTCCTACATATCTTCTTAGGAGGAAAGAATTTGAAGGATGGGTAGATATGTTGCAAGAAAAGATTGTATGCATCCATTAAGGTGCATTTAGCAGCCTTTTCTGCCAATGGATCCCCCAACACATTTTCTTCTTTTCTTGTAAAACAGTTCATGAAAGGAATATGATAAATGAAATGACCTCGCAAGCATATTCCTCCTTCATGGGATCTCAACTACATTCTTGAAAAATTGAGCTTACCACCTTTTCAGACCAGCTACTCAGACTGATCTGAAGTTCTTAACATGGAAGACTGTTTGGCTGATTGCTCTGACATCTGCAAGGTGAGTCTTTGTACTGCAAGCTGTCATAGTGGGACTACCTTACCTGATTTTTCACAGGGATAGTGTTGTATTAAGCACTAATCCCTCTTTCATACCAGAAGTGGTCACAGAATTCACTCAGGCAGCCTGTCAACCTCCCTTTTATCTACCCAAAACCTAAGAATAAGGGAGAGAGGGATACTGCATTAACAGACCAGGTACTATCTTAACAGAACAAAATGCTTCTGGAAGGCTGAAAGGCTTTGTATTTCCTACACAGAACCAAAGAAGATTAACCCTGTCTTTAAACAAACCCTTGCTCATTGGTTGTTGGTTGTTCTCTGGTATTGTTTTTTGGTACACCCATCATGGCAAGGTAAAACCAGGCAAGGTAAAGGTGCATTCCAACAGGATCTTTATCCCCTGTAGTAGCATATTGATAAGGAGTAGACTTGATGTATTTTGAAGGCAGCAACTTTGTCCTTTGTCCATACTTTTATAAAGTACTACAAAAGCTGGATGCCTTTTCTAAATTCAGAGCAGGCTTCCCTAGGACCATTCTCCACAGGCTCCTGGACCCTTATCCTTCCTCTTTATCCCAGGTCAGGTGAGCTTTGGGAATCTACCAATATGCCAGTAAGGTAATGTGGTAGTTGAACATAGAACAGTTATGCAAGTCCCATTTATCTGTAACAGTAGGTATTTGTAGAACACACTGCCTTATTGGCAGTACCCACCCACTATCCCCCTTTTTTGGATGTACATAGTTTGGTATTGAAGTTGCTCTTGAGTTACACTCAGTGGCCTTTATTGTTGTTCATAGGTTCATAGGTTGGTACTAGGCTATCGGCCCTAGGGCCTATACAAGCCTAGCCATAACAATTCCCTGGCTATTTCTTCCCACACTATTTACTTCCCTGGACCACTGTCTAGCAGGGTGACTGATGTGATCCCCAGGATGAATTTCCTTTCTCCCATCCAATCATCAATGCTCCTTTTGAAGAGGGCCAAAGAGGCACTGTGCTTGACATGTGTGGGCAGTCTATGTCTGTTGCGTCTATGTTGTGTTTCTGCTTTTTGATTTGGAACAGCAGGTATTTATTTGCAAAGCTTGAATTTTTATCTTCTGTTCCTGCTGGACCCTAGAAAACTGAAAGGGTCATTTCTGTGGGTCTACAAGGCAAGACCTTGTACTTCCGGGGGACTGGCCATCACACCCATTGATAGGAAGTGGGGTGGACTCTGAGCTTTGGTAGACTGCCAAAGGAAGGGAAGGAAGACACTACTACCCATATGCCAGTGAGATAGTGGGTTTGTTGAACATCTGGAGTTTTAGGGGGAATATAGTTACACCCCAAGGTAAGTGTCTTTTCCTACCAGAATCCCCTTAGTGCCACACATTTTACATTACTTTCTTTTTTCCCTCTTTAAAAACAATTGAAGCATCTCCTCCTCCTAGCAATACAACCATTTTCCTTCATCACTGACATTCTGCCAAAAATCCTCACTCATGGAAATACTAGTTTTTATTTAAATCATGCATTCGTTTCAGTCGATATCCATCTCAGACAACATGACAACTGCCACCCTACATTTCTTAATATAATTCAGTACTTTTGTCTGTGCCTGAAAGGCACATTACATGCTATATTAAAAATGACAAAGCAGCTATTCTGTTATTTTAAAGTTGCAATAACCTGCAGTTTATAATACAAATCACTTCTCACTGTATATATTTTATTTTTACAAATGGCAATTGTATGTCTCAGCTCATGTCACATGTTCCAAACAGTTAAATCCACTATACCTTTTCAAAAAGAAGAAATGAACTATATACAATTTCCAGAAGCCCTGGCTTTCTCCATGTTGACTACTTGCACTGGCATCTACCCTAAAAGAAAGAGCCCTCATGCAGAGAAGCATTGGACCACAACCTGAGTATATGCACATTACTATGTTAACTAGGGTGTATTCTCCCCTCCAAGTATAGAAAATCGTCTTGTGCGCGTGTGTGTGTGTGTGTGTGTGTGTGTGTGTGTATATATATATATATATATATATATATATATATATATATATATATATATATTCAATTAACATTCAACTTAAAAACTATTTTTTAACATAAAATCTATCTCTTGAAAAGAATTTGCTGACTAACTTTATGAAAGAAAAACAGGTTTGTGACTCTATGCTTAGTACATTATACATTCAAAGCTGCTAAGCAGATGGATATTCAGTTTCAACAATATTTTTTGCCTTCATTTTTTTTTTAAATGCAGTTCTCCCACATCTAGCTTTTACTGCCCTTCTCAGAGTAAAAGGTTAAAGAGTGCAGGCTTTGATCAGCACTTAACTGATGTCTATCTTATCTCAGAGTGCATCAGTTTGACTCTTCAGTTCGATTTAGACTACCAGACATCTGCACTCTGCTAAGATACCTGCTTATGGAAAGTCCCCACATTTTCAAATTATTTTCCATTATTTAACATGCTTAGTTTACAGAAATGAAAAAAAAATGCTACACTTGACTAAATCCACATTCATTTAGTCTATTCTTGTAAATATATTGTGCATAAGAAGAAAAGGTGGTATTAACTTTTATGAGCAACTCCACAGACCCTCACAGTACAGTCCCCTACTCTGTAGCTTCATAATTCAACCTTAAAATTCTAAAGCCAAGTTTTCTGTGTCATGCTGCAATATAACAATGTGAGTGATAAGGTACTTTTCTTTTTAAAGGCTTACTGTTAATAATCAACTCAGCTACCACTCTTTCATGATACATACTGTGCATTACTGTACCTCTGCATTTACCCTTTCATTTATGAACATGCTCATCTACTATTATATTGCACTTTACAATAATGGAAAACCACAACTAAAGTTTTGTGTGCTTTAGCTCCTTACAAAGCTTAAAATAAACAGCACACAGTGAAGTTACCACTCAGATGTCTATACAGTCCTCAACCACTCAATGTACCAGCTTCTGGTTCAAATCAGAGCCTCACCTGACTGGTATAAAATGAGATTTGTACTTTTTCAAATTCTCTCCCTATGCTACACCAAATTGTGTTGTTTAGATAAATCCTGCTATTCACTGAAAGCAGTTTAAGTAGGCTCTGAGCTCATGACATGTCCATCTAAACTACCTGCCACTCTTACTCTTTGGCTTGCCTTCTTGTCTTGGGTACTTTAGTTTCACAGAATTTCCCAACAAAGTCTATTCTTACCATAAGGCTGAAACCAATTACTGAACTAAGTCTGAAGTTCATGTTACCTATACATATCCAATTTAAAGTTTCTTGAATAGTTGCCCCTTAAAAATATTACTTTCATTATAAAAGGCCAAATGTACACGATGTTATTATCACGACTCATACCTCTCTACCTCGTGACTTACTCAAGTGATGCCCCTTCTAAACCAAGACACTTCACAATGACACCACTGCTGATCCTAACCACCCATCCCTCCCTCCCCAACCCCTTTTCCTCATTTTTGCATATGGGGTTGATGTGTCATTTAAACAGTGACAGTCACTTGCAGTCAACGTTCTCACTGCCAGGTGGCTAGTCCTGCCATGGACTGCTGATCTTAATGTAAGCATATAAATTCTAAAAAGCTTGAAGCCTGTTCATATAAATCCAAGAAGCATATATGATTTGCACAACTGATGCATTGCGGTCACTAATGTTAAAATAATTACCAAAATGTGGCTCACTAGTGATATGACTGACTTTGCAGTATTCCCAGTGGGATACAACACCCGCAGACATAAACAAATACTCAAAGATGAACTGTCCCAATCCTATTTTGTAAACATTTAATTCATATTCCTTTGCAAAAAAAGAAGAGTTCATTCCAGAGCATAAAAATAACCAACACTGCAGTTCATTAATGAGAGAGTTAACCACAATGGAGAACTTGAGCACAGACACAAAGTTTGACAAGGTAATTAAGCCATCCTTCCATGCAACTCCACGATCAAACACAGATGGCAACTTCCCCAAAAGGATAGATTAAACACTAGTGTGATAATACATTATACTCGACCCCACAGATATTTTCAACTCCTCTGCAACAGTGAGTTATGGCATACTCAACAAGTTAAAGACTTGTCAGGCTCTGCTGTGTGAAGTGTCACAGTCCAGGAGCAACAGTG